>NC_065921.1:89560434-89864459 GCF_024586455.1 Bactrocera neohumeralis | reverse complement strand
GTCTACTGCCATTACCTCTTTCTCCGTCTCTTTATCTTCTTTAACACTACCCAAATCATATTTGTCTTTCAGTTTTTCATCATCGTCTTCGTCACTAGAGCTGGAGCTACTGGAATCCGAGTCAGAAGACGATGAAGATGATGACTCAGAACTGGTACGTTTCCGTTTTAGGGACTTCTTGTCTTTACTCTTTTCATCTTCATCACTTTTATCTTCGTCGTCCGAAATATCTTTTTTCTTGTCATGCTTGTTATTTATAGTTTTGCTATCAGCGTCTTCTTCGTCCCAGTTCTCTTCATCATCTGAAATTGCTGCCCGACGTATCGGCCTTGGGGACACCACCTTGGGTTCATCCTCGTCTACATTGCGTTTTTTGCCAACTGAAGTAATGATGACATCATCATCGTGTTCTGGTTTCTTATCAAAAGACCTTTCCGGAAAGGTGTATTCTCGGGGTTTTTCATCAAGAATTTTCAAATCATCATCCGTGCCACCTTCTAATTTAATAACCACCGTATCAAGCAAACGCAACAAGGGATCCGTTTGTGATGTATCAATTGATACTGCTTTCACTTGACCATTTTCCAAAACTTCATTAAAAACTTCAACCCGTTTCTGAAATAAACAAATTATCAGGTATATATTGAAAATTACAAATTTTATGTAGGAGCAGTATAATACCTTCAAGAAGCTCAATTGCTCTTCCTTACGTTTAACGCTGTCCAAGGGATGGTATTTATTTTTAAACCTGTTTAAATGAAATTAAAAATAAGAAAAAAATTATATTCACATCATTTAAGAATTAAAATGTACGAGAATATATAAACATGTATTTCTTTCTTAGTATTATTATTAAACATAAAGTACGAAGGCTGAAGACAAATCTGCATGACACTGGATGTTTAGTTTGAATTAGCTGTAAATGTTAATTTTTCGAAGATTCATCATTGCTAGTAAGCTAAAAAAATTGCAATTTTCACTCGGTACAGAAGTAGTTGTAAAGTGCCATATCATTTAAATTTAATTAAGAGTTAAATACCCAAATCTTACCTCTTGGTCAAAATTTTTCATATCTTATGTGTATTTCGTTTGAATTTAAAAGCGGATAAAATTAAAACGCGATCAAATTAACACACTAGAGCATTGCTCGCCCAGTGCAAAAGTTACAAAAATTCGGATATCTCGATATATATTTCTGAATATATACGAGCAGCGCGAAAACGAGAATGTGATAGTAGTAGTGGTAGTTGGGAACATATTGTAGTAGCTACGTGCGTGAGCGTGTGTAGCCTTTTCGCTAAAATTGAGCTGCTGCTGCAACCAGCTGCACAATATTTTGCACATACATAAGTTTAACAGCAAATCTCAAGTAACGTATAGCTCCCCATACGCAAATAGCTGTAGAGAAAAACTTTGTTATACAAAACTTTACAATAATTTTAAATTGTAATTCATATCAAAACATTTTAAAGGAGTTGTTTAAATAAAAAAATAAATGTAGGTACATACATATACATAATAAAAGAAAGTTAACAAAAACTTTCATTTTCCAAGTTGCATTGGTTTTCATTTCTAACGTACTATATTATTGAGTATCAACAAACGATTACAAAACTACTTTACCAAAAGCAATCTGGATTTCGTTTGTTAATTTTCTTTTATATTTATTATGCCTTACCATTCCTCGTCTTTGTGAGCGACGAAAAATTCATTCAATTGTTGGCGCTTGAACTCTGTTTTATATTCACTGTATTTTTTCAAGACTTCGGAGTCGGAAATTCCATCATCCTGTGTGTCTAAAAACTGTTTTAACGTAAGCATTGCGGGCTGTGTTTGCAAATCGTTTGCGCTTTGTGACTCTCGAGCCGCATGTGGTGCATGGCCATGGCCACCGTAACCGCCATGATAGCTATGTGCAGCATAATGTTCATTCCATGCGTGCATAAGATAGGGATCATAACCTGTGATAAAATATAAAATCATAATTTACGCAAATGACATATAAATATTAGTCTTATGTGCATACCATAACGTGGAGTAGCACGCATGTCATCACCCCAGTCTGGTCGCATTCGTTTTGCGGGAGGCATTTCCCGACCAGGAGAGCCATAACGTTCACGACCGCCGGTACGATACTCTCGATAATCTGGCCTAGGTCTGCCACCGCTTCCACTTCCACCGCCTCCTCGGAAGGGATTACTGTAAAAAAAAATATATTGCTAATTTATATTTACAAAACTGAAAAAAAATGTATATACTAACCGTTCTGCCCATTCATCGCGCCCACTTGCGCCTGTGCCTCCACCACCGCGACGGTCTTCACGACGCTCTGAACGGTAGCTATCTCCCGAGCTGCGCTCGCCACGGAATTTATCGCGACGTTTGCGATCGTACTCATCATCTGAATCGGCCATCATCTATCAAGTGCAAACAAATAAAAATATGAGTTTTAAATACACAAAACTTCTTCATATGTACATTCTAATTTTGTGGTAGGTGGAAAAAATGCTAGTTCAATATCAAGAGAAAGCGCTGAACATAACCTCAACCTGAACTGAAGATAACAGCAACTTTGTCCACGACACATTTTGTAACACCGACATCGATTGTAAATTGATTTTGTAGTTATTTTTACATTTAATATTGGCAATTTCACTTCACATTGTTTATAAATCATACATTTTTATGTCCATATATATAATATATTACACAAACTCTTATCACGAAATCGGGTCGTTTTTACTTTCACAATGATATTTATTATTTAAATAATATAAATCACACAATATTTTAATTACTTACCAAGAAGTTCTCGAAAAAACTTACAGAAAAGACGCTGACGACACGAAAAAAAATTAAAGTAACGTTGGTATACTTTCAGCAATGATAGACGTATAAATGACACATATATCAGGTAAACACCGCTTTATATCGCGAACTGCTGAAAGTCAGCGCTTGTTGTTAAAGCATTGATCCTGCAGATGGCGCTTCTGAATACAGGGTAATACAAGTGAAAGGTTTTTGGAAAACAATATAAAGTATATTACATTTAATTTTACTTTGTTTTGTATAAACACTTTAACCTTACTTTGAGAAAAATTGAATGAAAGATATATTGAAATATTTTTAATCTGGCTATATATAAATGTCAAACGTTGTCAATAAAGAAATGCAAGATTTATATACACAATTTCTTCCAGGGTATGTTCATGTGATTTTTGTATATGTGCATATGTATGTATGTAGAACCGCAGGTAAGAAATTTCGAAATCTCACCTTTCCAACACTATATGACATAGCATAATGTGATTGGTAGCACTGGAGATATAGCTATTGACAAAATACGAAAAGACTTTTTCGACTTACCAATATAACGTTGAACTAAGATCCAGGATCATTAACAATTACACATTGCATGACATACTTGAGTGCAGTCATAGATAAACATGTGCTACTCGCTTATGTAGACCCTAATAGCTGTTTCATATACAACTTTTGCCGCACGTTGCTTCAGATATTTCTTTGACAGAAAAGTTTTATGTTTTCACACATTTTTCGCAATTTTCATTTCATTTTCCTATATTCTTAATATATCTACATAGCTTTATAACACTTATGTACATCAGAACTACATTGGAAAAACTCATTCGAGTACAAAATCCCTTGATCTCTTCACCCTTGTCTCTTTGTTTGCAATTTTCTATAAGCATGCGAAATTTAAACAAACAAAAAATTTCAACCAGCATCCACGACAACAACAACAGAAATACGATATGAGCAGTCTCCCAAATATGTTGTCACCTGAGCGCTGTTGAATGTGTGTTAAGGTCAGGGTGAAGCCGCGCGATGATGAGCCGGCGCTAATATACACCATAAAAACAAGCATGTACACAAGTTAACAACAAACACACCGCATACAGTAGGTGGTGGCAGCGTCTGCTTGTGCGCATTTGTATAACACAGAAATTATCAAAAGGCGCTGCAGTGAGCAATATTAAAATTAAAAGCACAACAACAGACTACGCATCGCTGCTAAAATTGGAAAAGTGACAATAGGTCAACATGGCTATGGCCAGCTTTTGGCCACAAAACTTGACGAATGCAAAAACTGCATTTTCCAGTTTGCAAGCACGTTTCTTAATAAGCGCTCCTTTTTGAGACTGGCGGAGACTGGCTCTGCGTTCATTAATAAACCAATTGATTGATGCAATTTTTTCACATATTCAATAATCGCCTACTCTCCATATTCGCAATTCGGCAATACTGCGTGTTCGGCATTTGTAAGCGTGTAAAGCAAGCCGCATTTTTATGGTAATACAAATAAAGTGTTGAAATTATTGCCGACTGAAAATGTGTTGCTCACACGGCGAGTATAACTATTAAATTAGCACGTCAATCGCTGGCGCGCTTCACCGCTTGACGCTTGAGCAACCAACAGCATCATCATCACCAACGCTAAGCATCATGATCCGCAGTCATCACTTTTCGGCCCGACCACAAAATTGAGCAGCCAGCGACATATGAACCGCGTTTCTAGTCATCTGCGGTTATTTCTTTACAAACTGGTTCATAATTTAATAAATTTAACTACATTCATAGTCATTTATGAATACGTGGATGCGATATACATATGTATGTACATACAAATCTACAAAGTCATACTAGTTTTGGTTAATTTGTATTGGACGCTAAAACTCAAATTCATATCTGCTATTAAATCGATGTTGGGCTTTAGGTTATATAATTCATAGTTTTATTCATATGCACATCTAAATTTAAAAGTTCAGTGCTTTACCTGTTTATTGTTTCGGAATTCTAAATTTTCCATATCTCAACACGGTCTGAATAATACGGTCATGCTTAGCCATACATACATATGTATGTAGGTATGTATGTATGTGCAGTTGTATATAAACTATCTTTGTTTATAACTTAATGAGAAATTAGGCAAGTCAACACTTGGCTGAATATATTTGTATGTTTTGACGTCAACAGTCATGTCTGTATAATTTTCAAACACCTAAAGGCACGAGATAAATCACCAGCTTGTTGCCCTATTATTAGAGATTACTGTTTATTTATGTATTTATTTTTAATGATGAATGGAGAAATATAATCCGCAGCCAAATCTGCAAATCTCAAGTACAGAATAACAGTAAACTTATAGAACATATTCTGTAACATGCAATTGTGTATATGTATTTATTATATATTTATATACCCTCATTAAAAATATAGGGCAGCTGAAATGAATAATTATCATTTAGTCGAAAAAGTATTTTCGTATTGAACTTAAATTTTTGCCATTTTTCCGCTAGAGACATTATTCCATCGATGTAAAACTTTTCTGATTTCTCAGCGAAAAACTGCGACAAGTACTTTTCACAGGCTTCTCCTGAAACCAACTTTACTCCATTAAGAAAGTTCTGTATTGACCGAATGACAAATGGTAATCCGATGGTGCAAGGTCAGGGCTATATGGTGGATGCAGCAAAACTTCCCAGCCAAGCTCTCCCAGTTTTTGGAGAGTCATCAAATATGATTGTGTTCAAGCGTTGTCCTGATGGAACACGAAGCCCTTTCTGTTGATCTGTTCTGGCCGTTATTTTCGATTGCTTGCTTAAATCTCATCAGTTGTTCACAATAAAATATTGAATAAATCGTTCGATCAGGCTAGACCAGCACATAATGGATGATTCCTTTCCAATCCCACCAAACACTCAGTATAACCTTTCACCATGAAGCTTAAGTCTCACCTTTCCAACACAATATGACACAATGTGATTGGTAGCACTGGAGATATACGACTGCAAGGACATCTATTGACAAAATACGAAAAGACTTTTTCGACTACCCAATATTTCCTTTCCAGACGTGAGCTAATATTTTTTGGAGGAATTCAAATGTTTTATATTCCGCCATTATTCATCTAACTATTAAAAAACAATAAAATCGAGGATATTCCCACCGATATAAATGTGCATGTGTACATACATATGTATTGCTAATACAATAAACAATGCAATTTCAATAATTTTTAATAAAAACCCGTAATGCAATAAAGTTAAATCCACTTGACGCCGGCTTAATGTATGCGGCAGTTGTGGGTATTTAAATAAATTATTGATTGAATAAGCACACGCGAACGACAACCGCCAAACGGTAAATGGCTTAAGGCTCACGCTTAACGATCTACTCTTTACGATACCTACGAAACTACACAAAGAAAGCAGACAAGTCATAGAATTGTGTATAGAAACCGGGCGCGAAATGAAAACAATTGGCAATATCACGGCCACAGCCAATCCCGGATATCGGCTCGTTCGTCTACACCGTCAAACAATAGATAGAAATTCACAAATATTAATTGCTAGAATCTGACGAAAAGCAAAAGCTGCACGATTATCAATTTGCAAAAATTAGCAAAAACAAAAACAAGTACCGTACTCACATACTTATGTATATACATATCTACTACATACATGTGTTCATTTGTATATAATTAATTATAAATCGCACGCCGCTGGCTGGCAATCAAGCCATGTTTAAGTCCGAGATCCACCTAGGTAAGGCGATGTAGACATACGCCCACGAAATGAACGTTGGAACTTATATTTTGTTAGTAAAACCAGAAATTGCCCAGCGCCCTAGAAGCTGTGAAACCAATAAGTGGTCAAAATATAGATACGTACGTAAGCATGCAAATACAATATGTATGTATGTATGTATTTACAAACCAAACCTTATCTATAATATTTGCACAAGACTCTCCGCTAAACCCGATTGTAGGAAATATGTTTATGTGATTAGGTAACCTCTGAGTGTACTGATCCTCTCGCAGCATTCTACCCGCTGCCAATCCGGCATGACCGGAAATTTTATAATCACTACCGGTACATGCGTAGAATGTGTTGTTTTGCATTTTGTTAAGAACAATATGGCAGAAATGCTTAAATACTCAGCTTTTTCTTAAGAATAATATCGTGGAAATGCTTAAAATCTCCGTTTTCCAAAATCACCAATCTGTTTTAAAGTAGCTCTGATGCAATTCAGTAACAGATGATTGAGTTTGAAAGTTCGGGCTGGAATCGGAAGCTTTCCTTTGCATAGAATAGCATATTTAGTGCATAGCATGGACATACATACATACATACAAACATATATGCACACATTACTGTAATATATTCCCGTTTCTATAGAAAATAAGAGTCTTTTTTTCTTGCCCGCTGAATTTGATAGAATTCTCGCAAACTGTTCCGGTTCTTCTATTTTTATATCTTCTCAGAGTTCAACCAGTTTTCAATTAGCATAAACCAATAAAGTTCGGCACCAACATGCAAATCCACAAAAATCGTGTCCCATTGGAACAAAAACAGTAAACTAAAATAAAGCAACACGACGAGCATGCCTCGCTGGCGAAAAGACACCGCGCTGTGCACCAACACTAAAGCTTACAATTTTCTTTTGAAGATGCATGTCAAACGAAAATGTTTGTCTCAAGAGTCTGTTTAATTATGATTATGAGCGTCCTTGCACAATCCGTCATTGCCATTAGTTATGCTGTTTGTGTATGTACATATGTATGTATCGAGTCTCTCTATATTTGCGTTACGTCATGGCAATATTTTATTAAGTTTCATTGAAGTTTCGTATCCGATGATTATAATTGTCTATAAGCATGCATGTATACGTAGCGATGGTGTTTATAGACGCTATCGAAAACCTGATGGCAGCTGACGGCTGGCTTTTGCTGGTTCAATGGAACACTGCAAATTTTAATTACTGTTTAATGCATTATTACAGTGGCAATATCTTACCGCCATTCTATTTTTTAGCTGCATATTAAGCCCTTAATGAAGGAAAAGATTTTTAATATCTGCACATACATATGTACATATGGATGTATGTATGCATTTACTAAATGGCATATGACATACTATAAAGTTACAACAGTTACAGTGTTATGACCTCACCAACATTTCGATTCGATTATGTATGTTTTAACAACCGTATTTCATAAGTTACGGCGCTAGCTGCATGGTACCATTAATTGCTTCGTTAATTGATCCATTCCATAGCTGATTATGAATTCGATAATGGGAATAATTATGATGATGATTTGCAGTAGGTACCGTTATACCTATGTATAAATAACAATTTTTTATTGGTTTTCCATATGCATACATACATATGTATGTATGTGTATATGTATATACTATATATGTACATATGTGTGTATAGATATGTATGTATATCAGAAATGATATTTGGCATGGATCCGGAAACTATGCTGGTGTATGCAGTGTTTCGTTGGAGATTTTACAACAATACCAATTAAACATAAAAGTATGTTTTTAAATCGGTCAACTTAATATTTCTCTATTTTTAAAAAGTCTTTTGGAAAATCGTAATTAGAAAGATCAAGAAATCCAAACGCACTCATTAAATAAAGTTCTTAATGACTCAGGCACTCTGCACTAAGTCAAGTCAAATCTTCGTAGATTCATACTTACATATATGTACATATGTGACCTGGTCTACGAAAAGGGAACTAACGTGCGAAAACTAGTTTTCTGGGGAACAGCTGTTAAAAATAACAACTCTCATCTTCCATCCGAATCAACCCAAAAGTGAAAATGACACCTAAGCCCCCTTTCCGTAGATCAGGTCACATATACATATGTATGTGGATATTTGCATTCCACCTATGTATGTATGTATATAACTCCTTGGCATTTGACACAGCCATGTACTTGAGTACGTACATATGTATAAATACATACATACATGTGCATATGTATACATATGACATATATGTATGTACATAATTTTACATGTAGTGGCAAAAACTCCCAGCATCGTCTCAAAGTAACAGTAATAAAGTGCATATATGGCTGTCGCTTTGAAATGAGATTTTTTCCAATGCATAGCTAATAAATTTCCTAAAAATCACAGCGCTGCAAAACTAAGCGCTAAGTTATTAAAGACAAAGCTTTATACACACAATCATACATAGGTACATACATATGTACATTGTAGTATGTACATAGATATGTATTAACGAGCATATAACAATGACTGCATGATATAAGCAGTAGTAATGTAAGAAAGTTAAAACGTGGTGTTGAAATATGCATTGAATGCGCTGAGCAGTCAGCAATAATAACGCCCCAACACCGCGATTGTTCATTTGTGTGATCAGCCAAGCAACCGATCGATTATACGCGATGCAAAACAATCTCGTATTCATCAGCATCAGCAGCAGCATTTGTTTTGCCATATTTATATATTCATACATATGTATGTACATATATGTATGTATGTGTTTGTTTGTATTTTAACTTTGCGGTTTCGAAGCGCCTGCGCGGCTCCCTATTTGCGCCTTACATCAACGCCAAAATGATCATTAAAAAAGTAGAAAAACACAAGCAAAACACTAGATTCATCACGGAGCGATTGAGTTTCGCGACGTGATGCAGCAGCGCAGCGGCTGACGATCGTTCGATCACACATCGTTATTGACTAGACGTCGCCGTCAGCAGCTCAGACGGACGACCTGTTAAGCGCTGGGCGCACAATGCTTTAAGTTGTGGTGGCGAACTGTGGCAAGACACGCTTAAGAAACGCGCGCTTATTAAAACTGTAGAACTCGTGCGGTGCGGACGTATTTTTTGACTTTCCGCGTTCACATTAACTACACAGAAAGTGAAATAAGTTACCACAGTACAAATGTACGCTACTTAATTTAGTAAATCGTGCTGCTATGGCTATTATTTAATGCCTTCTTACACTCTTTAAATATAAATGTTGCTTCAATCGTCTCATTATATGTATCTATCTGTAGATAGTACACACAGTTTGATTGTTTCTTTTTTTTCTGTAATGAAGTGGCCAATTTTACGTATGTAAATAATACGGCTATGTGAATGTGAAAAGTTACTTTTGTATTGCGGAAAATCCTCAAAGTGCATCTTACTTTCAGACTCACAAACACGGATTACCTCACATTTTACATACATACATGTGTATATACATATGTATGTATGTATGTAGATACTTAAAGTACTATATGTTAACCGAATTAATGCGATATGCTGAAATAAAACTTGAAAATAAGCTGAAAACAGTGACATAATGTAGATTTTAACAGAAACCCGAATAAGTGAAAAAAAATAAAATAAATTTTATTAAATAAATGCTGTAATAAGTGTTAGCGGAGAAATCGATAATAATTCAGTTGGGAATTAATGCCCGCACACATATCGAAAATTTGAAATATTAAAGATAATATTTGTGAAAATCAAAACACTGAACAAATCAATGTCATGTTTCATTTATTGGCCGATTATATCGCAATCGTAATTTTGTGTGAAAAGTGCCCAGCTGAGATATACATACATACGAGTATATAATAAATGATATAACATAATATTTAAAAGTTTTCGCGACAACTTGAATATAATTCACATTTTCCTCTTCTTTTTAACTCAACAGCTCTTGAAAGAAAGTGGAGTTAAGCGTTAAAGTGATTTCAAGTGCCAAACAACCAAGAAACAAAATTTTAAAAAGGATTTACAATTGCCGTATAATACAAAGCGGGCATGATGCGGTCACCAAACGGGCGTATGCCTCATCAGGGTCTGAACAGACTTTGGATAGCTACCACTATTTGTGCCATTACCGTTTTGAGCGGGTCATTTGTGCGCCCCGCTTTCGGAGCACCAGCCAAACTTGGTATTTTTAGTCCTTGATCACTTGTTTTTTGCTATTTTCTTTTATTATTTATAAATATAAATATAAAATATTTATTGTATATACATAAATGTGTAGATAAATAACGTTAAGGTAACTCGTATATCTTATCAATCTTGGCTTCTGGTTTTGGGGCTTCATTACTAATGCTACTCTGCTATAAATCTTATTGTAATTTCCGCTTTGCATCAATGCCAAAAAAATTATTACAAAAATGCAAACTTTAGGCGACTGGAATAGACATACATACATACTAAGTATATCCTCTCAAATGAAACAATATTGGGTAGTCGAAAAAGTCTTTTCGTATTTCTAATCAAACTTCAACTTATCTTTTTATGTACATATATACTAATAAATTAATAAACAAATATGAACTATTTTGGTCGACCACTTTTTGCCATTTTTCTGCTAGAGACATTATTCCATCAGAGTAAAACTTTCATCAGTGTAAATCGAAATTTCCTGAACGGAAGCAAGCGAACCATTGTTGTGCTACACGAGCACAACAGCATCATCTCCGTAAACTTCACAAATTTCATTGGTGGTTTGCGTGGCATTCTTTCCTTTTTTATACAAAAATTTTAAAATCTAGCGAATTTCTACATTGTTTTCACCGAATTTAATTTAAAAAAAAAAAATATTAAAATCTCATTTTCCCAACACTATACGAGTATGGTATGACACAATGTTGTTGGGAGCACTGGAGATATACGACTGCTCGACATCTATTGATAATAAACGAAAAGACTTTTTCGACTACCCATACATATGTATATACTGTTGTAGCTAACATAATTACTTATATATACAAATTAATTTGTAAATAACATTCATTCACACCACTGTTAATGTAGTCATTTACCTGCTGAATTTTCTCAAACCCAACTGAAAGTGCATTTGATTGTGTGTTCCACTACTATGTTGGGAATTACCAATCTTCGGAGCTAATTGTTTGGGCATATGGCGGCATTTCCTTGTTGGTATCCGCACTCCAAATGATTAAAGACATTACCTTTTTTTGTTTTGCAACTAGTCGTCTAATGTATTGGTTTCTCCAACGAAGGTATATTTCCTGATGCTATCCTATGAATACTGTATAAGTTATGCCCGCTTTTGATGGCTGCATCATTTTCGTAGCTCTTGATTTTTACCATTTGTTTTATAATTGCTCAAAGATTATGGCAATTTTAAACTTATTATCGTTTTGTCAATAAAACTTTGCACCAATTTGCTTTGCCAAAGCCAATATTTACTCACTGTCATGTATTTTTTTACAAATCAATAATAAAATAAAGATCGAACCATATTTTTATTTTATTTTTGGGTTCACGAAACTGAAAAGTTATTTATTTTATGGACCTGTCTAAGTAACAAGTACCCTTTGCATTTAGCTTTTTAAATACTTTTTTATGTACAGTAAGAAATTAGCTTTTCGGTATTAAGTCGACAGAGACATTTGTTTTGCTAATTGAGTTGAAAAAGAAAAAAAATTAAATCATACATATATTTGGCGATTGCCACTTCCAAATGGCATTCGAACTTGAGATCTCTCAATGAGCGTGGGACTTTATTTAAATGGCTTTGAAAGATTATATTAAGCTAAATTTATGCGGTCGTTCAACGGAATGTCATTCATATAAATATGACAGTTGTCAAACCAGTGGGACACATTTGCTCACACCCAATGCTCCCTTAAAAGGACATGCAAGATACAACCTACAACCTCCAAATCTATACACCATAAGAATAAATCAAAAAAATTAAAATAAAAATCTACAAGTGGAATAAGTATGGAAAAGAAAGGTCACATGTGCATATACATACATATATATATATATATACATACATACATATGCATGCTCACACACAGCTTTTTTTACGCATCAACCGGAATTAATTAAATATTAAAGATAAATATTTTTTTCATGAAACGTTCCCCGTTGGCTTCACACCTCAAGTAAACCATAGTCATTGAAATGTCAAACAATTTATTTAAACATTATAATTGGCTTTCACTCCCCGCCGCGCGTTCAAAACTTCGACAATGAAGATAATTAAAGCGACAAGACAACTGATGTTTGGGACTTTGTTATGGTATCTTTTTAAGTATTATTTTGATCAATTATTCAAATGGCTAGTTTGTAGATCCACTTAAAGAGTGTGAGAATATTTATACACATGTATTCATAAGTGCGTATGTGTGTGTGAATATATTTGGATACATTTTACTGCTTTTAACGCAAATCTAACAAACTGTTCTTTTTATATACAAATTCTGTTGAAGATCTACAATTTGCCATTACAAATTTATTGCATATTAAATTTATTATTTATGGCTTTAATCAAAATTTAATTAAGTAAAAAGGCAGTTATAAACCAGTTTGACAAGCGAAATTGTCATTTTAACAACAAATAATAATCCTCCTCCTTTGCCTTGGCATTATATCATACAAACATACACAACTACATATATACAAGTATATATTTACTCATCCGTTTTTGTGCAGTAGAAGTCATTCGATTGTGCAAGCCACGTACCGTGTATGTAAGTATGTATATACAGAAGACGCAAATGTAGATAAGTATGTATGTGTATATGTACATATGTAGATTCACTATATTTACGTAGAAGTAGTAGAAAAATATGCACGCATACATACAAGTACACACTAGGGTGACTCTACGAGTATTAGCACCCGACCTGACACCGACCACAAAAATCACAGTCAGTCACATAAATAGTCGTTTTTTACAGAGCAGGTCGGGAACTTTAGGGCCACCTTGGTAAGTGCATCCATTTGAAAACGTTTTGATAATATAAGCATCTTTTGTAGATATGTATGTGGTTTATAATGAAAATACACTTTTTATCAAATGTTTGTGCGTGTGTGTGTGTGTGTCACACAATTTAAGCTGGAATTTCTGAGAATTCTTTAACAACCTTTGTTTCAAAACAAGCTGTCAGCCATGGCTGCGAATACTAACTTGGTGAGCAGCAAGTTTTTTTTAGTTGTACAAGCCCATGAGTCAGTAACATGTTCAATAAAAATTCTTGCAAAATCTCCATAATTAGTGGTACTAGGAGGCGTGAGTGATTAATGGCAGAATAATACAACCAATTGATGGAATGTATGTAGTATATTGTACGGGAAGTGAAAATTAAAGAAACTCGCATTTCAGATGTAGAAATTTTCTAGCGTGGCAGCTACGATTCGTTAGCGTTTTTCAATATGAGACACTGTGAAATGAATTCTAAAACATAAATTTTGAATACAGATATCTTAACTGTATTCAAAACTTGTTTATTGAGAGATGGCCTTAAATTATTAATTACAATTCGAATCCTAGTATGAGCCATACAGTTAAGGTGTCTAATGGGAGATTTCAGCTGATATTACAGCGGATAAGTAAAATGTGCTGTTGATACCTGCAACAAAAATTGCGACAAGTAATTTTCACAGGCTTCTCTTGAAGCCAACTTTATTTCATTAAGGGAGTTCTACATTGCCTGAAACAAATGGTAGTCCAATGGTGCAAGGTCAGAGCTATATGGTGGATGCGTCAAAATTTCCCAGCCAAGCCCTCCCAGTTTTTGTCGAGTCATAAAAGAAGTGTGTGGTCTAGCGTTGTCCTGATGGATGATCCCTTTCTGTTGATCAGTTTTTTTCGATTGCTTGCTTCAATCTCATCAGTTGTTGACAGTAAAATGTATGTAAAATCAATCGTTCGAGCAGGCTAGAGCAGCTCATAGTGGATGATTCCTTTCCAATGCCACCAAACACTCAGCACGACCTTTCGGGGGGCAATCGTGGCTTTGCGACCATTTGTTGAGCTTCACCACCACGTTTGGATAATGTTCTTTTTCGCACATTGACGTATTTGATCCACTTTTCATCTCCTGTTACCATTTGCTTCAGAAATGTTTCGATTTCATTTCGTTTCAGCAAAGAATCGCAAATGCTAATTCGGTCCAATAAATTTTTCAACACCGGCTTATGTTATTTCTTAATTACTTGAAAATAAAGTGTTAACGGTGTAAGTGAGCCTTATTTGCAATATATGATCATCTTAGCCAACAATGGGTCAGAATATTATGAATGTGGTTCACCTTGGTAATACTATCGTGGTGTAAAAGTCCACACTCAAAATAAAGAAAGAGTGTGGAAAAGACGGTAAAATACAGATATTAGTTATGAGAAAACTTTTATTCGACACTTTTGACTATTAATTGTTTGATTTGCTTTACGTGCCTATTCTATGCAATGACAGAAATGTAGTATAGAAAATGTTTTAAATTGAATATGTATGTATGTAACCTAACTTTAACAATTTAGGACACAATTAATAATTCTAACAATCAACTTATGAATGTTTTGCATAATTTTTGCATGTTAATTTTTCAATAAATGTGCGTAGATATACACATACATATGTATATGTTTGTATGTTTTTAATTGTTTGCATTCGCTCGTTTTATACATAAAAAATACACGTTTTTTCAAATATGTGCGGTACAATGCACTGAACTGCGGCACGAACATAATGATGCACGCAGTCAACTCAATTCCATGATTTATTACCAGCACACACACACCACATCCACCAAGTACACATACGCACACACTTGTAGTATATAATACATACATATGTATGTAGTATGTATAGAATATACTTTGATATACACTTTCCACAAAACATTAGCACATAAACACCAAACACAATACAATAAGAGATCAGCAATCGAAAAACAACAAACAACAACAAAAACTTAATTTTCAGATGGTATTGGGCCACCACCAGAATCGCCATTCCCTTTAGAAGCACAACCAACACAATTTTCCGATGCGATAGCTGCGGCTCTTAATAATGATAATAGTGCCAGAGACGTTAAAGGCTTCAGCAAAAATCAACCGTCGGCGGTCGATAGTTATGGTAATCCGATTGAGACGCTGAAACCCATCGATACACCCGATGGGCGGAAGGTAATCAGTGCGCAGGGTTTACAATTTGAAATACCCAACTATGCTTCGGGCATAACTGAGATAAAGAAGCCGGCCGACGACTTACTGCCACCATTCATTGGTGAGTTAATAAATAACACTAATACAAAATATACAAATTTTAGTGCACCAAACCAATTTACCAAGTCAAATACGAACGATCAACAACAGAGCGTCACAAAAGGTCGAATTAGCAAAGCAAAGTTCGAAACAATGTCTGGTGAGGTGAACAGCGACAAAATGATCGTATTTGTTAGCAACAATGATTCGATGGTCACATACCCTAATATCAACAATGAAATTGATGCTAAAGTTAAACGTATTAACAAAGAAACTGGATCAAATGATTTCAGTTCTCCTCAAATAGCGCCAGATCATGACGAAAAATATCAACTTATTAATTTTACTGATACTGACATACATACAGCCAAGAGTTCTGGCAGCAATAAAACACCAAAACAAAGCAAGCACTGGTATAACGCGGAACACACGCTTAATGGCACTAACGCGTTCGAAAGAACCACAAATGCATTCGGTACAAACACTACCAACACTGCCAACACACTCACAAGCGCACCAATTTCGTATACTTCTACGTCTCCGCTCTCGCAAAGATCACCATTATTTACACAATTAGCTAATTATATATTTACTAAGCATTCCTTAATTGAATTAACCCCCAAACATCCAAATAACATAGTATTTAGTACACCATATCCATTAACGTCCCCATCAATTCCACCACACGCTCCTATTGACCGGGCTGACTTTAAATCACCTCATTTCTACCCGTTTGAAAGAGAAAATCAAATATACATCGCTAATCCTAGAAATAAGAATTTTATTTCCCGAGGCAAACGAAGCTCCATCTCCACACATCACAAAAATATCCCTCAACCCCTAAGTAGTGGTAATTTTAACTATCCAAACGTTCCTACTGATATAGCCACTATTAATCGCATAGCTGCTAAATACCAAACTCCCCTTCCCGCCTTAGATCCCATTGCCGTTGCTGTATCGACGGATGGAGAAACCGGTAGGAGTTCAGTTCCAGGACCTTTGGCTACAGCAATCGCGGCAACGACAGTGGATGTGGAAAATGCTCAGCTAGTCGAATTGAACCCGAAAGGCACGAATGTGCTTACTACAAGTCAAACAGATAAGAAACTACCAAATCATAACCTTAACTCGTTGCCATCATACATACTTGAGTTAAACGACCCGGATATTGGAGGACCTGTAGAATACATGCCAGCTGAGGATGGGTCATCCTTGAAAGTTATCGCATGGGATTTATTACCACCAATTGAACAAGAACCTACCATAACTACATCGGGAAATCATTTACCAAAATCTGTATCTGGTACACATAACAATAAAGTATCTTTAACTGCGGGACAGAGCTTTAGTGCACAAGCATCTGAAATTGGTGTTTCCAATAAAGGAAGTGTTTCCGTGGCATCCCTTACTAGTCCACAAGAAAATAGGATTTATTCTACGAGTTCAACTACAACTACTCCCAAATTGACTACCGCGCGTACGACCAGGCCCACAACCACAACTACTACGACAACAACGAGAGCTACTACGACAACCCGCCGTCCAACCACCACAACAACACGTCGTACTACAACTACTAGACGTAATCCAACAACTACATCAACAACCACACCAGCACCACTTAATCCAAACGACTTTTTCCAATTAGAAAATGGTGACTCATATACTCTACCATCCTGGTTAGCTGATATTGATGATCCTGAATTGGATGCAGCAGTTAGTTTTATTCCACCAGAAAATATACACGAATATAATGATACCATTTCGCGGGATATTCTTCCTCCACTTGAACCATACACCGATCTTAATGACATTGAGTTGCCTGAAGAGCTTCGTACAACTTCCACCACTACCAGTCGGCCCCGTACCACATCTACGACACCTAAGCCGCGTCAAGCATTTACTACCACCCCTAAAAGTGTAACTGTATCCACACCTCGACCACATTGGGTACGCGCTTATCCCACAACTGCCAAAACAACCACTACTACAACCACTCAACGACCCAACTCTTTTGATGATCGTTTTTCTTCCAATCATATTGCACAAACGCATGATTCGACATTTGCCTCATCTTCTACCTTTCCCAATTCGAAAGTGCACACGTCATTCCTTAGTAATAGCGTCATCAGTACCACGACTAGCACGACGACACCAAAACCTCGACTAACGACATCGGCTGCACCATCGCACCATATCAATAGATATCAACAAGACAACAATAGATTTAATGAAAATTCTTTCACTATCACAGATCATACAGCAAATGCTGAAGTGAAAAACAGTCAAGCAGTCACAACATCAAAATTCTCTAATTCAAATCCCTTCTTGCCAGCACACAATAGTGCCACACGTCCGTTTTCGTCTCAGAATGCAATTAAATTTACTACCAGCACGTCAACGACTACTACAACTACAACTCCTGCAACTCCAATAGAAGAAAATCCATTCGATTCCGTCACTTTACCATCGTGGTTAGCTGATTTCGATTATCCCGACTTGGCTCCAGGTGTACCGTTCATATACAATGCTGAGGAATCGAATTCGGATGTCTCCAATGATTTGCTGCCACCTTCGCAGCTGTCTGCTGAAACAACAGATACAACAAAACCAATTTTCATAACATCCTCTCCCACATCCTTTAACTCCTTTCAAATTGCACCAAGTTCAACTAATCGGCACGATTCCACTTTCGCTTCCGCCTCCACCTCTACTACACGTACTTTCGCTTTTAATAATTCCCCATCAAAAGTCATCACAACTGCCAAACCATTCAACATCCAAAATCCATTCGCGAAAGTGCCTAATAGCAACAATAACAATCAAGAGCCAATCACTGTGCCACCAGTGCTATTTAGTCCACCAACCGCAGATGCTGAGAGTAAAGTCGACATTGTGGCCGTGAACGATGTCAGCAAGGCAGTTCCTCATTTTGATCGTGAAAACGCAGCAACAACAGCTGACCAATTTCATAACAACAAACATTCCTCATCAAGTTTTAATAAAAATTTTGCAGCTCCATTCGAACCAACGTCGACGGCTGGCAGCGCCGATTCATCGGCTTCTACAGATCAAGATTTTGGTAGCTCAACGAAAACCACATTTTCGAAAAGTAACGAAGGCAAAGTGATAACTAACAACGTATTTGGTACTTCCAGCGGCGTTACAAGCGCATCTAAACAAAGTGGATTTAGTGCAGGTACCACTGCCGGGCAAGCAGCTTTCCAAAAAGGTAACTCTTAAATTTAAAAAAATAATAGTTTACACATACAGCCAATAGTTAGGGTAGTCCATAGTATAGTAGCTTCCAGGAATCAGAATCCCACTTGAATAAGTGGTTTTGCAATAGATCTAAGAGAATTTGATAGATCGATTAGTAGTACCAACAATTGAACAGTTAAGGATACAACTAAACTAGGAACCAAAATTCAAACACTTTTACTGATAGCATATACTAATAATTATTATTGTACACCTATCAACAAATAAGACAATAACCCTATATTAGATAAGGACTAGAAGTTGAAGGTCGCCGAAACCACTTTTCCACTTCACTGAGAGATTTTATAGGCATCTAGTGGTCCTATATGGCTTCCGGCAATTGATCAGTTTCTTGGACTACGATCAACTTCTCGACTACTTTCCTATTCAGAGATAAACAATTAATTTGATATTTTATTAATTTTTATGGAACCAATTGCTAATTTCATTGTATGTATTTAAAATGTTTTAATTTCCATTGACAGACTTCCAACATAGTAGCAGCAGTTTCATCGGAACTTCAAATACCTTCAATAAGGCTTCAACTCCGAGCGCGTTTTCAACTTTCAACGGCGCTCAACAGAGCACGAATTTCAATAGTTTTAATAACAAGGGCAATAATAGACCAGTAACCAATGTAAATACTGGAAAATACACTGGAGGTTTTGGCGGATCTCCAGGTGTTTTGGGTAGTGGAAAAATAGGTTCCGCAGTGCGATCAGATGGATCCATACGCCCTGCGAATGTTGCATTTACACAGGGAACGGCCATTGCACCTACAGCACCACCAAAGCTTCCAACCAATCCTAACATTGCAAATCGCGTTGGAATTTCAACTTCCGCCGGTTCCCCGGTCGACACTGGTGTGGGTGCTAATAAGTACCAAGGGACATTCGGTGGACCACCCGGAGTGTTGATCCCGTTTGACAATGTCAAAGCGAATAAATAGAAGTAAGGACAGCTACGAACTCATCGCAGCATCAAAGATTATTTATTTATAACATACTTTTGTTTTTACAATATGTCAGAGAGTAGTATTTTAGAATATCTTTCGCAATTCTGGTTACATTGAATATATCGAACATGTTAAGACAATGTTAATCCCACACTTTTCTATATGTGCTTATGTATGTATGATCATGAGTGTAACATTTTATGTAATTGCAAATAAAAATTAAAAAAATTGCTTATAACTTACTTGGTTTATTAGTTTCCACATACAATAGATAAATATACATTTCTCGGACATAACACTATTTCCTTCAGTGAGGTTTGTATAGACAATTTGAGAGCGGCATTGTGATTTGAAAGTCATGAGGTTGCTTCAACGGTAGCTGGCTGCCAGCTGGTTCTATATAAGGAAAGCAGGCATCGTGCCTGACCAGTGCTTAGGTGAGGATCACGCCGCGCAGTGATGTGATGTGAAGTCATGAGGTGGCTTCAACGGTAGCTGGCTCTATATAAGGAAAGCAGGCACCGTGCCTGACCAGTGCTTGGGTGACGCTCACGCCGCGCAGTGATGTGATGTGAAGTCATGTGGTGGCTGGCTGCCAGCTGGCTCTATATAAGAAAAGCAGGCACCGTGCCTGGCCAGTGCTTGGGTGAGGCTCACGCCGCGCAGTGATGTGATGTGAAGTCATGAGGAGGCTTCAACGGTAGCTGGCTGCCAGCTGGCTCTATATAAGAAAAGCAGGCACCGTGCCTGGCCAGTGCTTAGGTGAGGCTCACGCCGCGCAGTGATGTGATGTAAAAGTCACAAGGTGACTTCAATGGTAGCCGGCTGCCAGCTGGCTCTATATAAGGAAAGCAGGCACCGTGCCTGGCCAGTGCTTGGGTGATGCTCACGCCGCGAAATGATGTGATTTGAAAGTCAAACGCTGACTTTACGGTAGCTGGTGGCGCGCTGGCTCTATATAAGAAAAGCAGGCACCGTGCCTGGCCAGTGCTTGGGTGAGGCTCACGCCGCGCAGTGATGTGATGTGAAGTCATGAGGTGGCTTCAACGGTAGCTGGCTGCCAGCTAGCTCTATATAAGAAAAGCAGGCACCGGCCCTGGCCAGTGCTTGGGTGAGGATCACGCCGCGCAGTGATGTGATGTGAAGTCATGAGGTGGCTTCAACGGTAGCTGGCTGCCAGCTGGCTCTATATAAGAAAAGCAGGCACCGTGCCTGGCCAGTGCTTGGGTGAGGCTCACGCCGCGCAGTGATGTGATGTGAAGTCATGAGGTGGCTTCAACGGTAGCTGGCTGCTAGCTAGCTCTATATAAGAAAAGCAGGCACCGGCCCTGGCCAGTGCTTGGGTGAGGCTCACGCCGCACAGTGATGTGATGTGAAATATGAGGTGGCCTGGCCATGTGGTGGCTGGCTGCCAGCTGGCTCTATATAAGAAAAGCAGGCACCGTGCCTGGCCAGTGCTTGGGTGAGGCTCACGCCGCGCAGTGATGTGATGTGAAGTCATGAGGTGGCTGGCTGCCAGCTGGCTCTATATAAGAAAAGCAGGCACCGTGCCTGGCCAGTGCTTGGGTGAGGCTCACACCGCGAAGTGATGTGATGAGAAGTCATGAGGTGGCTTCAACGGTAGCTGGCTGCCAGCTGGCTCTATATAAAGGAAGCAGGCACCGTGCCTGGCCGGTGCTTAGGTGAGGCTCACGCCGCGCAGTGATGTGATGTGAAGTCATGAGGTGGCTGGCTGCCAGCTGGCTCTATATAAGAAAAGCAGGCACCGTGCCTGGCCAGTGCTTAGGTGACGCTCACGCCGAGCAGTGGTGTGATTTGAAAGCCACAAGGTGGCTTCAACGGTAGCTGGCTCTATATAAAAAAAACTGAAAAAAGCGATCATGATAAACTCTTGAGGCTTGTCGCGTTACTGCTAAGCGGATGATTGCATATATACATACATATGTATGATCATGAGTGTAACATATGTTGTAATTGAAGATACAAATAAAAAAAGAATTGCTTATATTTTGGATTATAAATTTGAATAAATAAAAGGTAAAATATATATTTATTTTTAAATGTTTTATTGTTAAGTAAATTTATGCGGAAGTAGTCAAACTACGAATTGAACATGAATGAGATGAAATATAAAGATGTATCTATTTTTAAAGCTAAATAATTTTTAAATTAACAATAGAGTTCACTTTTAAAGAGGATAAAATCAATCCTTCTTTGGTTGGGCGCTAGTGGTCGTACTGTTACTATTGCCGGATGCAGAGCTACTGATGGAAACCGACGGATTAATCGGATTTAAAGTTATAACTTTCGGTGAGGTTTGTATAGATGATGTTGAGCCAGCGGCATTATTTTGACCACTATCCTGTGCTGTGGTCGCCTGAGCTACTATGGATACACCAGGTGCGGTTGAGGATGAACTAACTGGGTTTGTGCCGGATATGATATTTACCATTTTACGAACCGTTAAATTTCGATTAAATACGTGCGAGCTCAAAGCTGGTATTTGTTTCAATCCTCCGGGTTTTACAACAATATTTCGAATTTGAGGGCGGTCGTTCAACACACTGCTACCACTACTTGTAGCTGTAGGATTTCCGGTGTTAGTGATACTGCCCACAGTCGAAGGAATGGCTGCCCCACCAGCAGTTGTACTAATAATTTGCACTTGTGGTAACGACTTTGTGGAAACATTTAGTATGCCTGATGTCTGTCGCGCACCAATACTAACTGGAGACTTTAGTGTCTGTAAATTCACCTGTTTCACAGACGACACAAGTGGACTGCTGCCACTAGCTGTACCCACTGGCAGTTGAGTCGTCGTTAATTGCATTGCTGGACGGGGTACAAGTGTTGTTGCAGATGTCTTCGGATTCGTTACAACAACCTTAGTGTATTTCGGCAATTGTTGTGCGACATTCGATCGGGAAATAATATTCGGGCACGGTTTCATGGTGCTACGATTGATAAAAACTACCTTATTCTGCTTATTGACTGAGGTTTGAGTAGTTTGTTGTAAGATTGGGCTTCCAATGGTTTTATTAATTATATATGTGCCACCACCAGTCTTAGGCGAAGTGGTCACAATACCAGTCGTGCTAGACCCAGTGGAGGTAGCTTCTTTAATAATTTTCTGACTTATAATCAGTTGCCCGACACCGGAAGTATTGGCTACAAAAAGATTAATGCAATTTATTAGTTACAGAAGAAACGAAAGATTTGAAGTACCCACCTGACTTGACAGATGCGGTAGAAGAAGCCACCGAATCAGACAGATTGCCATCGTTATCAGCAAACACAATTGGCATATCGATTATGTTTGACAGATCCATATTGGAGGTGGATGAAGCTTTGGGCGTACTCCCTTTTATGCCACTAAAAGCTGCGTTTGCTATTTGCAGTGTGGTTCCACCACTTACATTTTTCATGACAGTGTACTTTTGCTGAGCCGTACCAGGTGGTGCAGCTGTAACAAATTGCGTCGTCTGACCATTGGGAGATTTCAAAGTGAATATCTGTTGTTGATGATTTGCAACGGAACTGCCAGTTGGTGATGTTGATACAATACTGCCGATGTTTGTATTTCCAGATGTGCTATTCTGTTGCATCGACGCCGTTTTTATTGTATAAATTTTCGATTGTGATTGCAAGGGCGGCTTCAGTTGCACGAACTGATTAGAAGGTATCATCTTTATTTTTGCACCAGCCGGAAGAGTTTGCTTTTGCAGAGGATTCATTAATGCGGTCTTTATTGGAGTAGACTTTGATGGTGCAACAATTTCATAATTCGTTACTATTTTCTGTGCACCTTGAGCAGTGTCGTTACCGGAGTTCTGTATCGAACCATCTTGCTCATTCCCATCACCCAATATTGACTGTATGGCCATATTCAGATCATCGTTCGTAATAGAAGAATTTGTTGATAACTGTGTCTTCTGTTTTTGTACCTGAACAGTTTTGGAAGTACCACCTGCCAATGCAGTCGATGTTGTTTTAGCTGAAGTAGTTGTGGATGCTATCAGGGGACGCGTTCTAGGTCGGCCGACTGCAAATATACATAGGAACACAGATTAACCTTTCGAATTAAAAGAATTCATCATCAAATTATTGTTGAAAGTAATAAAAAATCAATTTTACCCTTTCGTTTCACTTGGAATGGTTCTGGGATTTTTACTTTTTTTAGTTTGGCTTGAATATGGAAGGGATTTGAAGGTAACGGAAAATTCAAATGATGTCATATGATGATGATTAGTTCATGAAAAATTAAATATTTAAGTATTTGTTAAATTTGATTAGTATTGTTATACTATAATAAAAGTTAGATTTAACAAAATATTGTGACATACTTGAATTAACATATTTGGTCTTCGCTGGCGTTTCTTGATCTGAGTTCATAGCATCATTTTTACGCTTCCTTTGTAAAGATCCATTTTTAGCATTACCTTCAGCGCTACTACCACCAGCGTTGTTATTAATTGAGTTTCGTCCTTGTTTAGTGTTAACGAAACTAGTTATTGTTGTTGGAACCCGTGGTCCAGGTGGATTAGTGAGAATTCTTTTTATAAATTCATATATTTCGTCCTGAACACAAAAATAAATTAGTTAACACTTTTGACGATCTAATTCATAATTAAACGTACCACAACCATAGCGTCTACCATCGACTGTGTAACATTATCTAACTTCCTACGGCTTTTAGGAACGCGTAGAACATCATCTCCACTCCCCACCACCACCAAAGAACTTTCCGATTGCATTTTTTCACGTAACGATTCCATTTCTTCGGTACTGAAATATAAAGTTGCAAAATTAACTTTTTAGTAAATGTGGCATGAAAGAAGTCTTTCTATATACCCTCTACCTTGTTTTTGCTGAATTTTGGCCAACCACAAATAGTATTGGTATCTTTATGTCTAATAAGCGGTCATCAGGAGTACCACGAATTCCGTTAAATGTGTTATAAGCAAAGCCCATACACACTACGCATGCTACATTCTCCGACATCGCCACTTGCAAAGCAAGAGCAGCGCCAGCGTTGAATCCAATCAATATGATACTTCGCTGAGCATTTTCGTTGCGCAACTCTTGTATTTTTACTCGAGTGATTGACACTATTTGTTCTGCTACTTGCTCTAATGGTTGCCGAACTATGTGAGTAACTGCGAATTAAATAAAAATTTATATAAATTGATAATTTAACATATGTATAGTTGAGACTATACGTGCGTTTGGGTACTTACCATTCGATGGTAAAGTTACTTGTACAATTTGTGTTATGCTAGCCAATTGATGATACCATTTTTGAAGGCGATTAGGTACTGGACCACTGGTAGGCACAGAAGGCAGAGCAACAATTACGGCATTCTGTGTTAGTTTTCGGGTCTTCGTACTAACAATAGGCTCCCATTTGTTTTTCATTACCGGCGCCAGAAGTTCTTGACTAACATTTAGCGGTCGTCCAAATAACATTTTATCCATGAGTGTTGGCAATTTAGATTTTAATGTTTGCAAAATATCTAAATAAGACGCCATATATGTTGCTGGAAGTGAGTCCATTAACATACAATGCAACCATTGTGTGAGTCGCGAGTCCCAGGCAACAGCAGCCAACGCTCTGCGCATTCGACTAGCAGACTTATCGACTGCAGCACGACGCTGCATAGATTCGTTTTGACGATTAACATTGGCTAGACGTCCTAATTGATCATTATCCAAAATATTTGCTACTTTATTGAAAAGTGTCTTTTGCATGTTACTCCAACCAATTCTAGAAGTATTTTACTTAATAATGTTTTGCTAATGTTGTTAATAATTTTGTACTTACTGGTTAATACGTGCTTCCCAATCGTCGTCGTCTGGATTATTATTTTTAACGTATTTAGCGATTCGAGAGCACTCATTCATTGCTTCTTTGGCCGCTATTTCATTGTATGAAGGCACATTGGCCTGATTAAAATCTTCAAAATCATGCTCTTCGGGATGGGTATGACAGGAAGGGCACTGTGGCGTACGTCGAACCAGTATTGTGCGAGCTGGTAACAAACCAGTGGTAACACTGCCTATTGGCCGGGAGTTATCTCTCGTATAACTATGTTCCATTTTATTATTACCACCACTCCCACTAATAGAATTAAGAGTGTCACACACAGATTCAAAAGATGAGTTTTTATGCTAAAAAACATGGGATAACGACAGTTTACATATTTTTCTGCGACATTACGACAGTTAATTATTGATATACGATAAATATATATATATTATAAATGACACAAAAAAATTGACTTTTTTCAATATTCGGGCAAAAAATATTAACAATACATAAAAATATGCCAATTTATTAATGAAAATAAATATCTTTCATCTTATTGGGATTATAGTTTAGAGAATTACACTTTGTGGATTGCTCAGTACTTTTGCTAATGAATAGAGATGTTAATGATGCAGCTTGTTAAAAATATACACTAAAAGCATTTAAGTATTTCATTTGGTATAGAGTTATATAGTGCAAACACATTTTTAATTTCCAATAATATTTTATAAATTTATTTCTCTTTAATAAAGGTTAATTCTTTCCATCAAGACACTATTATTGAACAATTTGCTTTATATCACTACTTAGCTTTTTCGCAATATGGCGTCACTACATGTAGTTGCCATATATAAAATTTTAAAATTTTTACAATTAATCAAATTGCAGACTGCAAACATCAATTTTTCGATATATTTTTTGTATTTAAAATTGGAAACTTTAATACATCCAGCTACGATTTTAAAGTTGAAATGTTTTCTCTGCAGTTTATAATTATATTTATTCGATATAGTGGAAAGTACATGGAGAACCTCTTCTATTCAACCATAGCTTTTTTAACCCTAAATTGGTATACTAAAACCCACTTTTATTATTAGATGCAGTTCAAATTTATATGGTTTATAATAACACTCAATGGTGGTAGAACACAAGTATTTGATATTTACCACAGACAGAACATTTTTGTACTTTTCAATATAAACTATATTTAGTTATGTGTGGCATCATTGTTTTTCATTCTCACTAAGTGTTGTAATAGATTGTTTTGAATTTCACCATTATTTTCCACAATATCTATAAACAAATAAGCAATTAGCTCAAAATCTAAAAAGTTAATGTTCACAAGTAGGGTTTACTATTGAGGCACTGTTTTTGCGTTCTGCGATTAACGAAGTAATTACAAAATTTGTTACCTCTATATCTTCATCATCAGAAGCACCAGATGCTGTGCGAGTTCCATCACATTCTTTGCGCTGTAAAAAGTCTTCGAACAGTTTCATATATGAAGTCATCATCACCTGTAGTTTTCCACCTAAGTAAATACTGCTTCACGTCTGTAATTTTTTCAATAGTATTATAAACTGAAACATTTAATGTAAGAACTTTTGCAATGTGCACTTATTAAGCACATCATCCAACACTCTGCCGATAACAACTTTGACAACTAATAATACAACTTGTCATCAAATGTCAAATAATTAAAATCGCGACTTGCAAAAATCTGTGATTTCCTAACCAAAAGGATAGAAATTTAGTTGTGTGAATAATTAACCAAAGAATGTGTTCTAAAAGTTGCATTAAAAAGTTGTATGCGTTTTAATTTGTAAAAATCACATCTCAATGATTGGTATTGTGCTCATGTTGAATGCATGCAAAGGTATGGTGACTTTTATTTATGCTGCCAGATCATAGAAAACCTACTTATATATTTCATTGATATCCATATAAAAATCTATAAATATTTGTATTATACAAAAAAAATTAAAACTTTATTGTGTGAATATGGGTTAAATTTTTTGGAATGAAATTCAATGCATTATACAAATTTTTTCATTACTGTTTACGTAAGACAAATGCCAGAGAACGTAGAAAATATTTTCAATCTATTTACTCAATCAAGTGGCAACGGTAAGAACTGACAAGTGCGTAAACTGCATTTATTTATAAATTTGTGTCTTTACAGTACATTCGCGATGGCATTAGGACAACAGCACGTGTTAGGCTTTTCGCCTAATGGCAAATTATTTGCTTTCATCAACGACCAAGGTATTCTGAGGATATGGGACACAGAAACCAACGAACTAAGGCAGGAGTACACACCCAATCTCCAATTGTCGGGTCCTTGTACTGCTCTCACGTGGGTTATAACTACTTCTTCAACCGGACATAGTGCTGAAGGAAAAAAGGTTTGTTAGTTATCTATTTTTCTGAATTGTTTTAATACAGTATTTCCAAAATAGGCGAAAAAAACTCGAAAATCACACAACGGTCCAAACCATGACACAGAAGCGATATACCTGGCGCTGGGTACTAGCAATGGACACATTTCTCTTTATTCTTACGCTTTAGGCAAGGTAAGGCCTTCTAATGAAAAATTGAGTAAAATTCATATAACATATACGCTTTTAATATATGCAGATCGAGCGAAACTTAAAAGGTGAAGGACACAGTGGAAAAGTTACCTGCCTTACTCAAGATGCTGAAGGTCACTTATATAGTAGTGGAGAAGATTGTCAGATAATAAAATGGGCACTATCTGAGGAAAAGCAAATCTCATCTTGGTCAGTGGGGCCGGAGAAACCGTACAGCATTGTTTATTTAGAATTATCAAATAACTTGATTGTCGGAGGTCGCCAAATTAAAGTTTATTCAGTGGCCACGCAGGAGTTAGTACAAACGTTTACCGGACACACATCCGACATTAATTTGATGAATTCGTTGGTACTAGATGGGAGCAGCGAATACGTCGTAAGCACATCACGAATGGAACGGATAATATGTATATGGAAAATTGGGAAAAAAGGTCGTAATAAAAATGCTAGCTCCACTCTAATTATGGAAGACGTAGCACACTGTCTTACTTGTCAAGTAGACATTGATCGCAATGTAAGAGTTGCGAGTGTAACACGCAGTGGTGTGATTCATATGTACCTTATTGCAGTAGAAAAGTAAGTATATATTTATTTTTGTTCCATCAGATTATCCTAAATTAAGTGTGTTTGCAGCATTAAACCTGAAAAACCAATTAAACCAAAGTTGACCATAGAGGTTGCGTCAGATAGTGCAACAGTAATTGCTCCAATACCAGCTGTTTCCGTATCACTACAGCACAGCAGTCGCCCACAAGAATTAATTTTCGGTTATGGAAACAAAAGCTTTCTGGTTTTTGAACATTTGACTCCGAATTTCACTGAAAAGTTGCAAGTGCTCATACGCACCGACCCAAAAACGTTATACTTGATGCGTGGGAAACTATCAAAAAAAGAAGGAAAAGCTGGTGACGCACAAAAAACTATTACTCCAATCGTCAATGAAGCCGACGTAGAATACAAATCTTCGGCTACAGTTCCAAAGAAGAAGTTAAAAGCAGTAGAAATGCCAATGGAGTCCCGACTACAAAATTTGAATTTAAACGCTGTTGCTGGTACTGGAGCACCCCAAGCTCAAAGCAAAGTTCAGTTGCTAGTGCAGGCCTTACACAGCAAAGATAATGTGTATGTATCAGTTTATTTTTTCATATAATATTATAAGATTATATGGTATTGAAGAAGTGACCATTAATTCATTTATCAAACTTGTTGTCCCCTATTTAGTCTTCTACGTTCTGTATTGCATACGCATGATATTAAAACTATTCAACTGACCCTCCACAAACTACCTGTGCAATACGTAGGGCCGTTAGTCAATGAGTTAACTCAGTTTATGCAACAAAAACGCATGAAGTAAGTAATACCTAAAGTTCTGAAAATTGTATAAATTTTGGAAATAATAGCATAAATACATTGCAGTGTCGAGTATGCAGTTGATTGGCTTAAAATCCTTGTCCAGACGCATTCCAGTCAACTAATGGCTTTGGGATCTGAAGATCTTCTAAATAAATTCGGTCCATGCATTGGTTTAATAGAACATCGCGTGAATTGTCTGAAGGAGTTATCGAAGTTTGTTTATTTTATTATTACGAAATATTCTCGAACTGATGCAACTAATTATAATATTTTTTTCGCAGGGTTGCTGGACGTTTGGATTTGTTGATCAATCAAATAAAACGCAACACTAATGAGGATAATTTAAACAGTTCAAATGTGTTGGTCTATGAGGATAATGGTACATATGCTCTAAATATCTTTTCCTGCAAAACAAAAAATTTAATAATTGTTTTCAGATTCTTCGGACTCTGAAATCGAAGATACAGGCGAAAAGAGTGCCTCCGATGATGAATGGGATGAGGATATTGAAGAGGACGTTGAGAACATGGATCAAGCTGATGAAGATAATGATGAAAGCGAAGCTGATGACGCAGAAGAAATGGAAACTTGATCGTAAACTTTCTCTCAAAACTTCTTTCTTAAACAGCATATGTATGTTATTATATATTATAAGTAAAAACATTAGATTTTTAACAACATTTTTTTTGTTTTCCTTTGAACCTTCGGAAGCACTATTAATTTGTATATTTTTGTAAGTAAAGTTTGTTGAACTCGGATCCAAAAGTAATTAAGCTGCGAACAAATTAAATATTCAGCGAAAAACAATTTATTTCCAGCTAACATCAAATTTATTTTTATTTTGATATACATACATACAACAATTACTAATAGTTTTTGTCAGGACACGTGAGTGAATCCTTTGTGACATTAATAATAATAATCATTCAACAACAGCAGAGGATAGAACGTTAACAAAACCAGAATGTAACTTTACTAATAGGCTTAATGAGTCTAACAGCCATTTCTAAGTGTCTTCAATCCGCTAACCACATCATTGCGTTTGATAACTAATCTAAATTTATTACGCATTCACAAGTAAAAGCATTTTGTAGAACAACACATACAAATTGAGACTTTAATTTATAAGTTTTTTAGATTATAAGTTTCAATCAATATCATTAAGCATGCTGGTGAAAACCATATTTTAAGCTGCAGTGTTTCATTTTAGTTTAACAGAATTTTTGTTTTTGTGTGATCTCATAGCTGTTTTTTGATGATTTTTACGCTTCTAAATGCTTTCGGTCTTTTGTTCTTCCTCTGGAAAATATTGAATGTGGTGCATTTTGAAATAGTCCACAATCTAGTTTACCAGTTTGCTTTAAGGAAGTTGATGAGACCATTAGTGGACGCATCGTGTGTAGTTATTTCATTTGACGTGGCCAATTCTGGTTCAATCGCTTTTGCTAATTGTTTACCTAATTCCACACCCCACTGGTCGAAAGAATTAATATCCCAGATGGTTCCTTGGGTAAAGATTTTGTGTTCATATAAAGCTAAAAACAAAAATTATTATTTTTTATTTGGACAATTTTCCATCAATAAGTTACCAATAAGGACGCCCAAAATGAATGGTGTAACTTTCTTTACAACAATTGAGTTGGTTGGACGATTACCAGTAAACGTCTTATGTGGCAAGAGCGCATCAAGTTTCTCGCCAGACAAACCCGCCGCTTCAAGTTCAATGCGCGCTTGTTCTTTTGTTTTCCCTTGCATTAAAGCCTCAGTTTGGGCCAAAAAGTTTGCCAATAATATTTTGTGATGAACACCGCCGGCGATTGGATTCTGTGTCTGAGCCGGCGCAATAAAATCACAAGGTATTAATCGAGTTCCTTGATGAATCAATTGATAGAAGGCATGCTGCCCATTGGTGCCAGGTTCTCCCCATACGATTGGGCCGGTATTGTAATTGACAACCTTTGAGTCGGTCTTAGTTACAAATTTTCCGTTACTTTCCATATCGCCTTGTTGAAAATAGGCAGCGAAGCGATGTAAATATTGATCGTAAGGGAGCAAGGCATGTGTTTCGGCGTTGAAGAAGTTCGAATACCAAACACCCAACAGTGCTAGTATAACTGGCGCCTGATAAGTATATAATTGTTTTATTAAAACATCGTACAATTGCTAATTATTCACAACTTACATTCTGCTCCAAAGGCGCAGTCCGAAAATGATTATCTAAGAAATGGGCTCCTTCGAGCAATTGCTCGAAATTCTCAAAACCTATTGAGAGACATATAGACAAACCAATGGCAGACCAAAGCGAGTAACGTCCACCAACCCAATCCCAGAAACCAAACATGTTTTTACTGTCAATACCAAAAGCTGTTACTTTTTCCTTATTCGTAGACAATGCCACAAAATGCTTAGCAACAGCGGCAGGCTAAATTCGGTAATTAAATAGAATGCATTAGCATTGACAAGTCTAACATAATATATTTTTATAACATACATCTTTAGCGTGCTCCAGTAGCCAGTTCTTTGCTGATGTTGCATTAGTTATTGTCTCTTGCGTGGTGAATGTTTTTGACGCAACAATAAATAGTGTAGTCTCATAGTTCACACGTTTTAGCACTTCAGCCAAATGTGTACCATCAATATTTGAAACGAAATGAGAGTGCAAACCCTTGCAATATGGTTTAAGTGCTTCGGTCACCATTAATGGACCCAAATCAGAGCCACCAATGCCAATGTTAACCACATCGGTTATTTGTTTGCCTGTACATCCACGCCATACGCCTGATATGACTTGATTAGTGAACTCCTTCATATGTGACAATTCAGCGCGCACTAATGGCATGACATCATTGCAATCGACAAGGATAGCATCGTTTCCACGATTGCGTAGCGCTATATGAAGTACTGCTCGATTTTCTGTAATATTGATGGGTTGGCCCGTGAACATGGCATCGCGGGCAGTAGTTACTTTGCGGGCTTTAGCCAACTCAAGTAGCAGGGGCCATACGTCTTCCGTAATGCGGTTCTTTGAGTAATCAATCAATATTTCGCCATCATTGGGAGTTTGAAGACGCAAACTAGAAAAATAAAAATTAATTAAGAGTCAAAAATATAAAACGGCTGTATAAATTTTTTTTATTCAGTATACAATTATTTACAGACCAAAAAAACAGTAAATTATATTTTCAATCATTCTGCAATTATTGCTTAAGGTCAATTCATTAATAGCAAGTTTTTCACACAAAAAAACTTTAAGATTTTGATCTTTTAAACAGAGAATCTTATCATTTCACTTGAATAACATACATTATACATAAGTATGTCTCACATATGACTTACATTTGCCCACTGACATTCAAAGGCTTAGTGTATAACATATAGAACAAAAAAATTATAATTTGATAACTTTCGTAGCAAAAGGATGTTGAGAGCAGCCTTATAATCTTCCTAAACAAAATCTAATTGGTGAAAATAAATTATCATTTGGACACACTTATGTATGTACATATGTATATACGCACGTACATACGGTGTGCTGTAGGTCAACGTCAAGGTCTAAAATACATTCACTCGCTTAGTTTAAACATGTAACGAAATATTATCATTAATCGCCTTCTAAATCATTGCTAACATAATCAACACCTGATTTTTTGAAGAATATATATTAAGAATACATACATATACTATTATACATGTTGGCATAATTTCTCGTTTGTAAAACAGAAAATAAAAAATGTTTATCAAATTGGTGTACACATCAATATATGTATGTACTCATATTCAATTAAGGATATACACATTAATAGAATACATCTACCTACAAATTCTCTGCTAAACCAAAATTTTTCACGTAACCGTATTTTTCACCCATTCGATATAAACACCGGACTACTCACCTGTACTTCTTAAAACGATTTGTATCTCGGGCGAAAAGATCCTTCATATTAATGTCTTTGCCATGAGCATTATAAAATTGTTGTAGCTTTTGGTAAGCCGGTTCCTCCGTAAGCAGTGGAAGTGGTCCTGCCATTTTTATTACTATATAATTTCTTCTGATAAAAAAATTGCACAGAATTTGACTTTTATGAATACTGAGTGTAAATTGGAATTTGTTATAAAGTATATATAACAATGCACAATTGTGTAAAGAACTTCGTTATTTTATAAAAGAAATTAATTGAAAACTCGAATTATTCCAACTCAACAACGTTCCCACAAATGACCAGAGGAATTGTAATTTATAACGACTAAAGCAATCCCACTCCACGTTCGAAACAAATTCAACTTCTCTCTACGTTGCTTTGTCAATGTCGAATGAAAAACTAAAGCCAAACACACAATGCGGTGCGTAAGATTTGTTTAAGTTTTATGTAAGTTTTACTATTGTAGCCGATTTAAAGCTAATAATTTATATCATTACAGTGCTTATGTTGACTGTCATCATCACACTTGTCAGAATCAACAAAATCAAATAATCTTTGAAAAAAAAATTAATTATAGACAAATGTTTTTAGTACAGAATTGTATATCATAACTTAAGCATAATGCTTAAGTTTAATATATCCCCAGGTTTAACTTATCATTAAGTTCTCTTTTCTTTTGGACAAAAGTTACAACAGCGCCATCTATATGCCTTTTCGTTTATAGCCTAATGCAAAACTAACTGCATTTTCAGTTACCTTCAAACTTAGTTTAATATCTTTGTTAAAAATCAGAATTGTAATGAAGAAAATTCAAGTTATTTCATATAAATTAGGTTTGAAAAATGTTCGGAATATAAATAAAATTAGCAGAGGTGGTATTTCGGATCTGGTATCAACTGGTTGATTGGTTCATTCTGTTGTCAGTTGGCTGCACTGGAATATAGTGTGTATTGGTGTGTGTAATTAAGAAGTCAAATTCCAACAAAACACTAAAACTAAGTAGCGCATAATAATTGGGAAAAATATGGTTCAGTGCAATGGATTTACGTGAGATTGTATTAAAGTTTCAATAGAATGTTTAGAAAATAGTAAAATGCATTTTTAACTAGAATAATATATTAAAGAAATATGTAATGTGATTATAGCAAACCTAATCTCGCGAAAAACGAAAGATACAAGAAAGTGTCACAGGTCTATTGCAACTGCTAAAGAGCGGAAAGCGAAAAGAAGATAGTAAAAGGTAAATAGGCATATAAAAGAGTGCTACTTATCCACAATAGCGATTCGTTTAATGAATAAATGTTATTAAATTTATGAAATTATTTTCAAATAATAAAGTTATGCCAGTGTAAGTTAGTAGCATGCGTTGCCGCGTGTACGTATTCAAAGCAGTAGAGAACCGACGCCTTCACCTAATGTTAAGAGCGGTAACTATATAAAACTGTGCGTGGTTTCAATGATGTTGCATACGTAACCTTGCAAATGCGTAGCACAGTAGCATCTTTTGTCCAATGGCCAACCGTAACATTGGAAAAATTTATTTAAAAAATTTACAATTTAGTGAACGTGTTAGCTACTAAAAAGGATATTAACTGGATATCGAGTTTTTGTTAAATTATACTATGTGTTTAAATCATTACTAATTCATGCATAATTAAAAACGAATAATTTTAATAATTTGTGTGATTTTTGTATTTACAGAATAAAAATATCGGAGTTCATTACAGCAAAGTTATTCCAAGGCATTGCCGAACATAAAAAATGTCCAATTCGACGTCGTGCAAATCAGATCTTAGCACTTCCAACAGTAACTCTACACAATTATCCTCAAGCAGTAATAATCACAATTGCAGTAGTAACACCAATAACAATGCCGAGCAGCCCCAAACAAAAAGACAAAAAATTGAAAAAATCAGTAAAACCAGTAGAGTTGTTAAATCGGTTTCTTCCAAGGCAACGGCTGTGGTAGAGGCAAAATGTTCTCCCCCACCAGACATTGTTGACACCGGCGGAGTTAATGCAATGCAAGCAAACATCAATGGCAAATTATTAAGTAATAATAATCATCAACAGTTACGATGTTCCTCGCTTTCGTCATCCGCCAATTCAATATCCACACCCAGTTCTACGAATAATTCTCCTACATCCACACCGAGTGGATCACGTGCTACTTCATTGTCTCATTTATTAAATGAACAAAGCAATGCAGCACAAATTTTGCCTGGAATTTTAGATGTCACAAGTAGTACAAGTTCCGCAGATATATTAAAAAAACAAGAAATACCCTTAAAGAATGCCGATATTATTGGAAACAGCGGTAGTACTAATACGACTGGTGTAAGCTCTGACGAAGTCGATCGAATACCATTTCAGATGCCTGATTTATTATCTATAACTGTAAATACAAATAGTACTAAGATATTAACGGCACAAACGATAGAGCAAGAGATGCAGACAACCGCAAGTCTGACGTTAGCGGCAACACATTCAGAGGACATGCGAGAATTTGAAGCCTCCTTAAATAAACAATGCCTTTGCGGTGTATCCGAACGTACACTACGAAAGCCATTTCAGTCACATTACTCGATCGACACAAATGGGCAAAAGCGCATTGCGAATCTTTCGGAATGGCCCACGGAAAAGCTTCTGCAATTTCTCTCTAATTTACAGCTTTTGTTCGATATATACCTTAAACAAAATTCCAAAGGTTTTATATGTGCAAGAATAATGGACGTCTGCGACGTTCTCATTCGTAACGATCATAATCTTATTGATGAAATAATTGTTTTGTCTAGTTACAACAATGAATATGTACAGTTTTTAGCTGCTAGAGTATTGGCATCATTCTTGGTGATTGCAAAACAGGAGCTGGATGATAATTGGCTTAAAAAATTGGTTGATAATCTTTTTAGCTTTGAACGATTGGATAGCTCGGCAGTTCAAAAAATTCATTTCAGTTTGGAAATCATCAAAAGAATAGTTGAATGGAAAGATATGGATTTGCACCCGCTTGAAGACGAAATCGTTGACACCCAGGTGGGTAGTGATGTTTCTCCGGATCAAAGTAGAAACACATCATTCGGCAACACAAGCGCAAATGAAGAAAGAGACACTTTGGATAACGAAAGATTTTTTCATTTCCAACCACAGCAACCAACATTGGAAACGAATTATTTTGCATTGCAATTTCGAGGTGCACTTAACGGTACAGTTGACCACGAGGAAGGACTGGACGGTGCGGAGGAGGGAATCGAAAATGATGAGGATGAGTTGGATGATGACGTGCTAGAGGAGAGTATGGTTCAAGCGCATGCGCGAAGACACCATCACCATTTATCACAAATGTCGATGCAACATCAACATCAGCAGCGTCAACACCATCTTCAACATTTTCCCTCCTATGATATTATTGAAAGGACAACAATACAAAATAACACAAGCTTTCTTCCTACAATATCATATGACCCATCTAATGCTGTACCGCACTTCGTCAGTGCTCCTACACATCTATTTGAACAGCACGTAATTCATCAAAATCACGTTGATGATCATTCCCATGCGCCGTCTTTAAATACTCATGCAACACACTTTTCGAGCATTCACAATCCAGCTGAGCTGAATGTGAGTATTGGCGATGTCGAAGAGCCCCAAACAAATTCTGTTTCCAGTTCTTTTGTATCATCAAGTTGTCAAATAATCACACTTACGGACTCTGAGAGTTTCGATACGTCACATCTAAAAGGTGTCACAATTAAAATACTCGAAAATAAGTGGCCTGCATTGGTAAAGAATATGAAAGCTCTTATTGTTAATCATATGCATATGGATCATGCGGAGCATTGCATACTAAATTTCCTACAGCTGTGGGAAAACATAATTTCAGTTAAGGCGAATCTCTCTGTGGTCGAAACACGCCCATTTTATGCCCAGTTGGATAAATTTGAATTACTTTTGCAACAACAGCAACTTTCCTGTACTGTTTATAAACAGCTGCTATGCTTATTTAATGAAGCATTGTGTTACGGCTCCACACTTGCACTGCAGGACATGCTACCGGTCGAGACTTGTCATTTAGCACAAAGAATTGTGCGGCATGTGAAAGAGGCACGTATTTTAGACTCTCTACCGCGTCGTCAACCTGAAAATATGGTCAGTTTTTTGGGCTTCAAGCGCGCAGCTGTTGCTTATTTAGAAGGTACGCCATGGAATCCAAAGCTGGAACGATGTACAGCACAAATGTGTGGTTCAACGCCGCACTCTGGTGAAAACATTGGTTTGTCCACTCCGATGAATCGAGAATTCGCTAATAACGAAAGCATTCCAAATTCTTCAGGAATATTGTCAGGTGGTCCAATTGAGCTTGACGCCAATGCCATTGAAATGGATAAAACAATTTTACAAAAAATGGTGCTTCTAGTTCTGAAATCTGTTGCTGTAACTGTTAAAGAGATACGAAGTGATTCTTCGGATTCGTCGATCGATTCTCAAGATTGTGACGCCTATCAAGATATGGTGTTGATTGAGCGTTCAATACGCGATGTTTTACGGAAATTGGAATCATTTATAAAGCACAAATTAGAATTTCATCCTGAGTGTCACTTTAGCAAAATACTCATACATCTTTTCGACGATCAGGATGATCATTTAATTGAAGCTATGGTGTGTACCTTGGATGTCACAGCAGGCATATCTTTTCGCAATAATGCATTTCCTGAACTCGTGTCCATGTTGAATCCGGTATATACATTTTTAGAGTTCCTCAAAATGATTTCCAACAGTTCAGACCTCTTACTGGATCTACTGGTCAGCAATGAAACTTGTTTTCTACTCTATCTCCTACGACTATTAAAATATATACGAGCAAATTGGGACATGTTTCTACGTAGTTGTCACGATTTTGGAATGGGATCACCCGTCCTCGACGAAGCAATGAGTGTGTTGATACGATTGCGTCTGCACATTTCCCGATTAGTAGCTCGTCAATTGTATCCCTACGATATTTCACCGGTGCTGCGGCTACTGGAAAGCTGTGAGAGCCTTTATGAGGGCAATGAACGTAGCTTAACATAAAATGTTCCTTGGGACCTTTTTTTATTTTAATCAAAAATCGCCTAAAATACTTTATCGAAGAAGTTATTTATTTATTTTGTATTTAATTTGTTACGATGATGAATATTGTTCTATATATCTTTATATATGTATAAGCCTTAAACATACGAACATTAGTGTTAACATGAAAGACTTGAATAACTTTAGCAAATAGCAATTTTTAGTGATTTAAAATATTTGGTTTTAAATCAAACGTCAAAACAACTTAAATCTTAATATTAGCACTTCTAATTAATCTAATTTAATTTGTTGTTTAGTGCCTTTTATTAAATGAATTTAAGTAGCATTAACATTTTAAAATAACTACAAAAATTTTGGTTTTAATTAGAAAACCTTGATATTTTGTTGTAATTGGTCTTGCCTTAGCTTAAGTTGTACTATTCTAAATTTAAGATAATTTTATATATATGTACTTCGTAAATTAAATAATTCTTAATTGTTAACATATCAGCACAATACATATGTCCTTTTATATATTCTTTTATTAAATTAATATATTGTATTGAATAGCTTTTTTAATTTAAAACTTAAGTGGATGTAAATACGAACTTCCAAGAATGCATATATATACGTATATACTTATTTAAATATAACGGACGAATGTCACACTAATTTTAAAATATACCTTTGGTATTTAACGGAAATTGAAACATTATTTTTTTATAACACCAAAAAAATCATGTACATACTTACAATATTTGTAATAATTTTTAAAAGTTTTTACATAATAAACAAATCTTTTATATTATAATTGTAAAGAAAAAACATTTTACTTTATGGCTCAATATAAATACTGCAGACACTGTCGAAATTTGATGTAACTGGACTGGTTCTTGCCAACCAATTAATCAGAAAATCATACAATAACGATGTTTTTAAGAGAATACCATATATTGGCGTTCTTTTATGTTCCTATTTTGGAATTGAATCGTTTTAGTTTCTAGTGGCGATTTATCATCCGAACACGTCGTTTAACTTCATGAAATGGTATATCTTGTCCATGGTCAATCAAATTAGTTTCCAGACCAATATGTGCGCCGGATAAAGATGTACGACGAGCCAGATTCGAAATCGGCAAAGCGACGACTTTTACGTTGTGACGTTGGAAACTTAATGAAATTGGCACCGAGCAACGTCGGCCAGAGATTTTTGGCGGAGTGTATTCTGAAAATCGGATAAACGACCTCATTTCCCTATTTCTTAGACTTCCATTCGTTTTGTGTTATACTGACTTACCCAAAGGATTAGATGAATTTTCACCACAACTCTGTTTTTCCCTCGATGGCCGCAATGGTAGACCATGGATTCTGCATTGTATATTTGCTATGCGCTTATGCTCGTCGAAAGATGTGAATTTCCGTAAATTGGAAAGTATTACAGATTTTTTCATTGTAGTGTCATTGAAACGATCTACGGATTGTGATCGCATTTCCAATAGTGATTCTTTTTTTGATTTGCTACTTGAAGAGTCTAAAGCAAAATTTGTAAATGTCAAAATGATTTGCCAATTTGTATAACATTTCTCATCCTCATCAATCACAACCAAACTTATGACTGCAATTTCTTATTTGTAGTAGTCAAGTGTAATTAGAAATCTTCTTATCAATTACCAATTTGCATATTCCCACATTTATATATGTATATAAGTAATATATTAAACATATGTTGTTTTTAGGAAAAAGTATTTTTTAAGTTTTAAGTTATCATCCCACATTTGTAAATGAAACAGCAAACATTTTTAATTACAGTTAGAGAGAGTTAAAAATTTATTGACTTTTGATGCGTAAATCTTGCATATGAAATTCTTGTTTAAAATTCATACAATCCAATAAACGTTCAGACTATGACCAATACTTGTCCAGAATTTCCATTTAGTGTACGAAAACAATAAAATAGTAATAGTCTTAATTTACAACAAGTTTACATAGGTATTCAAACATAGTTAATGTACATTTTAATATGCAATCGTATTTATACATACTCATATATTTTAAACATTATAGGATAACAACAGCTCACACATAGACAACAAAGTTTTTATGAATATTCGAACGAAATATATTTCTGATATGAAAAAAATGCAATTTGAAATAAAATATATAGTTGGAGTTTTCAAGGAGAGTTAGAACTTAGAGCTGGAAGGTTGTGCTGTTAAAGTGCGAACAATACACGATACCATAGATAAATTGAACACATTTAGCATGTAGGAAAGTGCAAGGGTCTTTCAGTAAGTACGAGTACAAATACGTTGGAGACCTGAAATTTAAAGAAGCAAACGTAAAGAAGGCGAAAGGTTTGACTTAGAGGGCTTATCAATCTATTCTGTTTACTCATATTATTAAAGAAGTATTTTAGCTAATAGGTAACACGCATAAAAATATTAAAGAAAAATGTATGTAATTAATAAATATGTACATATGTACATGTAATTCCAAAAGAAATGTAATCAACAGAAATAGATATAAACATTTTTATATGCATACGTGCACATACATATGTATGTATATTTATGCAAATATATTACAAACATCAAAATACACAACACATTTCTTTTCGAAATATTAACACCACGCTATATTTTGTGAAACTGAATTCAAAGAGCAACGCATCCAAGAATAATTCTATTAATTTATTCAAAGGCATGTAAAAATATACATATGCATGTGTATCATGTTTAATCAATAAGGCAAAGGATAATCGTCGAATGATTTACGGTAAAACATAGAAAATATTTTTTTGATTGAGAACATATGTAGAAGAATTTATCTTACGTTCTATGTTTTTTATTTAGTAGATAGGTTGTTTTAGAGAACGTAAAGTGAACGAAAGTTAGTAAGTGAATGTGTATTTTCTATTAAATTTTGGCATCCTTTAAAGATAAGGCGAAACGCTGTTGCAAAATATGACTACTTTAATCACTAAATTCAGCTAAAGTTATTTTTACTAGATACAAATGTAAATGTAAATATTTGACTACGTTAAATACTTCATATTCGGTTTGGTAGATTTCCGATAGACTTTTACCATTATAAATGAGAGTATTTAGAAGGCATACATAGATAGCTGTTACACTTTCATTAATAATTATTTTAATTTTTTTCTAGATCTAGTTTATATCTGCTAACAATTACAGAATTTATTTTTTATGTTTATTAATAATTTTTTTAAATAATTATATTTTTATATAATTTTTAATTCCTAATGAATTCTAAAAATATTAATAGCACCCTTACGATTTATTAAATGATGTACCTTTTGAAGCTCGACGGTCTTGTTTATGAGTCTGAGCGTAAGATTGCAAGGAGCAACGTCGTAACCTTTTGTCGCCTTTGTTTTGCTAGAAAACGTAAAATAATTATGTGACGCAAATGAGTTTATAACTCCTCTGTGCAGCAACTGTACAATATTATAGAACGTTCGCAAACTTACCGATTTGTAATGCTGATTTATGTCTGAAGCGGCTTTTAACAGCAAATATATAAACACCAATGCAAACATATAGATGATGGGTTCTGCAGTGTTTGATTTTTTTGCCGTTGATTGATCCTTTTTATTATTATTGTTGATGACCGTGCTGTTATTATTCTTAGCATTTTTGTCATCGATTTGTGGCGGAATTTCGCTTTTATCTTTATTAGTATGTTGTAAATCAACTATGTCTCTATGTTTTGATTCTTTCTGATCGTGGTTTTCACCATTCTCAACATTTAAGTTTATTAAAACCGATTCTTCAGTTATCTGTTCACATGCAGTATCAATTTCTTTTAACTGATTTTCTTTTTCGATAATCTCGTTTACCCAACGCAAATCCTTTGTAAAAACTTCTAACTCAGTGCACAGGTCTTTGTATTCCAATAGTTTTTCAAGTATTTTTATTCGTTTAGTTGTTTCCTCTGTTTGCATTTCTTGGTCTTTTAAAGTATTACCAAAATCACTATTTTTCTCATCTTCTGGATTACCATAACTCAAGTATTTGAATTGAATTGCTGTTGTTGTTAAATACAATGTAAAAAATACAATCAATACACCTACTGGCACCACATGGCGAATATTGTTGTTTTTGTTAATGTTTATTTTAGCTGGTGAACCTGATCCTTTCATGCTAGCCTCATACAATTTCACTCGTTCAGACACATGATGTCTGAACTGTTCTGAAAGATCTTTGTTTGTATCTTCACAATCTTTTTGCTCATTGACAAATGACATGATTTATAAACCTAAACAAGGAGAAAAATCTCAAAAATGTTGCATAAATACTCCCAAAGAAACAATAAATTTGAAACTAAAAGAAAGAATATTTCGTTAAGAAACATTGAGAAAAACCCTAATTTAATTCAATTTGTACTCGTACATATCTGTATACATACATACATATCGTCACCTGAAATGCAAAATAACGTAACAACATTTTCGGAAATTTACAGTGGCATGAATGAAACATGAAATAAAATGGAACATGAGTGAATCAAAGTTTTAATATTAGTTAAAACTGGTTTATATCTGACCGCAGAACCTGCAAATGTTGAACATATGTAATATTATGTATGTAATTTGAAGTAGTGAAGCTTAATCAATAAGACACTCAATTTCGAATTTTTTGATGATACGTTATTTTGCATTTCAGGTGACGATATGTATGTATGTATGTACTTCATATATTAGTAATGCGCTTAAACAAATCGGTATTACGAGGATATTTGTGTGAAAAATCAATAGGATTGCTTCTGTAAGTCTAAATACATATATTTATGTCTTAAAATTAGCTGAATTTCCATTGTTTCATTATCCAATTATTTTCACTTAACATTGCAAATATACATACTTATATCCGAATAAATAATGTTATTGTAGTACTTGTTGGTAAAAACTTTCTTAGTAAAGTTTAATATATTTTGCTGTACATTATTTAAACTTCACATTTAAATCACACCAAACTTTATTTTATAATTTACTTTAACATTTAATGTTTCGATATGTCTTTCCATTTTCTTTAAAGTACTAAAATCATTTAAAAGTTTGGTCTTTGACGATAATTCACGAATATGCATGTATCTCCCAGCATGCCGCGTACAGTAATCTGCCTTTATTGCACTTCCGGACAACAGACCAAACTTGTGTGACAATAATGTCAAATAGGTGTAAATGTTCGCTTGGGGAATAGTGCATAACAGATATAAACTACATACATACGTGCAGCTTTTAGTGTTTTCTTTATTGTACCTGTAACAAGCAACATGTTTATATAGCATTTTATAAACTATCTGTTGCACCAACCCCCAGCAAAATCATTTAAAACGAAGAACCAGTAATGCCTCTTCCAATTCTACCCAAGTCCGAAATTTAATTGAAGGGAAAGCAACGTAACTTAATTTGTTTGAAATACTTTCATTTGAAATATTGAGACATACAACAATCCTAAAATAGTTATATTGATCGCAATGCTATGCATCCAGTTTTTTAATAAATAACTTAGAGAGGGAATGAATTCTGTAAAGTTTACAACACTTTTCTAATGTCGTAATTTGTATGTGACGTCACTAAAAGTCATTTTTGTTTATGAATATAACATCTTGATTTGTAGAACAGCGAATGCATTAGATAGATAGAATGCATTGAATTTTATTTGTTTTTCGTGTTTATTTTTGATTTTGGCAGTAAAGAAAAAAATTGTAAAATGTATGAAAATGTTTAGTGGAGAATGTTTACAAAACATATGTACTATATATGTATATTAAGTCTGACATGAGTATAATCATTGCGCTTCATGCAAAACAAAAAAATGTTTGTAGAGAGCATTTGGGTGCTGCGCTCTGTTCCAAAACAAACGGTGGTGACGTCACAAACGATGATTCTATCGTTTGCTTTACTTTGAAATGTCTATCATTCGGTGCACTAACAGATTCAAATTTATTTTAGCTTATACCGATATCGAAAGGAGAATCAACTTCATCAATCGGACAAAGCAATTAGTAGCCAAATGAAAAATAATTTTCAACTTTAAGATTTCAAGCGAAAAATAGTCAAATATTAAGTGAAAAATAGATAATATAATAGATAATATTGCTCTCCAGAGCATTTGTGAATATAAATTTGTTAAAATTTGAAGTTTGTTTATGGTTTAAAATGGTTATGGTCACGGGTATGTAATTTTCTAAACGTTAGAGCTACTAATTTTTGCATACTTAGAAACATTTGTAGCATTATTATCTGATCCAAGATCATTTCAACAGTCCTTTTTGGGATTATAGGCTTTATTTGAAAGCTTCCAACGTCTTTTTGCAAGTTAACGACGTACATAGTATGTACATATATAGCGGAAGAACTGTACATGCATCTACATACGTACATTAATAGATATTATTGATATATAAATAGATAAATAGCGAAGAGTATCGATGATCTCACATATACCCCAATCATCAACGCTTCCTATTGAATATTAACCCATATACATACGTACATATGTAAACATCGTATGTCCATATGTGTTTAGTTATATTTGCAGAATATGATTAGTCATTAATTTTGTTTTCGCTCTCACTGTAGAAGTAACATTAATACATATCTATCCAAAGGTTAAGCCGTCGGATAAGCTTGTGTTTCAACAATTTATTACAGTTTACCCTTTCCAACTTTTCTAACTCTTATAGAAATGTCTCTTACTAATACAGTTAATATACATATTGCCTATATACTATAAGTTCATAAGTGGGAATATATAATTGCATTTACATATAATATACATATGCACTTTAGCGTAATTATGTTTCAACTAGCTTCGTGTAGCTAGTAAGGTCATAGCGGATTGGATAATATGGACAAAAATAATACGCATTAGGAATGACAAATAAAAAGTAAACCGATAACGTGTACAGGTTGATAAGGCTCAAAATTATTATTTTTTTACTTTTTCAAGCATATCCATTCTTAATTATCATTATCTTCATAGAACACTTCGTCAAAACCGAGAGTATTTTTGAAATTGACAGGATGGTGCAAATAGAAATGCAGGAGGTTTTAAAATGGGCGCATGAGCACCAGTTATATGCCACACTCAGTCCTATGATATGTGGCATTTGCTTAGCATTTTTTTCATATATGCTTGTGTATTTGGATAGCGACGTGCCAGGCTTGAATCCTCCTTCACCTTTTTCACCGGTAAAACAAACGTAAGTTAAACCCTATATTTACTTGGATTTTATTCACTTGTATTTTATTTCATTCACAGATACTTTCGCGAACGACGCAGTGCCTTACATTTGGGTTATATAATAGCTTTAGCTTCTGGTTTAATAGTCACTATCTTTTTGTATTGTGATTTCAGTAGTGTAAACTAGCTTGAAAATTATTCATGAATAGTACCTGTTAAGAAAATATGATTAATGAATTGAAAAAAAAAAAATAAGTACAAATTATTTTAAGTATTCGGAAAAGTATTAGTATCCTTTAATATCAGCAAATGCATAATTTATTATATTATATGAACACATCGCGTACATATTTGTAGATGTCTAACCAAATATACCTGCTTATTCTCATATATTTGATGTTTAAAAAAATTTATTTCACTATGTTTTAAAATTTTTGAAGTAAATTCTAATTTCCACTCTGTAGCAGCGCAAAGGAGGAAACGTTTTGAATTCGGTTAAAGTACCGAATCGACTGCATGTACTCTTCCTCTTCGATCCTGTTTAGTTTGAACGTCTGGAGCCGATTTTCCCCAATAAAACGACCAACGGCTCGTAAATAACAACCTAGGCAAAGAAACTATAGAAATGGGGATTTTGAATAATGGCAGACATACCTGAATCTAATCCAATTAACGTAAAGTCATAATAAATACTTTGCAGTATTGGACCTCCATCGAAATTTCGCAACAATAAAACATTTTCTCCTCTTTGTTTTCCAGTAATTATCTTTTTTAATTGCCCTAAGTAAATACGAATCCGTAAATTTAATACAATATCAAAATATTAGTTTTTTACAAACCGTAAACATCCCATAAGGCATCCAACGTTGGGTATTGCTTATGAATTTTTAAGCAAAAGTCCACTCGTCCCACTAGTACCATTTTATTTCGCCCATTCTTGAATAAATTCGACTGCTCTTTCATTGGTGAATTTGCGCCTTTCACATCAAAGCACTCGTTGCGAAAATCTTTAACAACCACGTCAATAGTTCTATTAAAACTACCCTTTATTGGTACCGATTGTGTGACACTTGGTTTTGGAAGTGGTAGGAGGACATATTCCGAATTTCGGTGTGTATTCGGTGTTAAGACTGTGGTATTAAATCGTCCTTCAGGTTGTGGGTTTTTAAAGAAATAGTCATTGGATAACTTCATTTGTTTTAAAGGTTTGTCAATGGTGTAGCTTTTATGTAAGTTTTCAGCGGTTTCAAACTTTCCATGTAAAGCGGCCACAAATCGGTGACACGAGTTAGATGGTTTGGAACCAGGTTCCACCGAATACTTTCGATTACCTAATTATGTGTACATATTTTTATTCTAAAGTTTTGCTAATACTATGAATACTTACTGGAAGCATACATTTCCACTAATTCTAAGCGATTTTACTTCAATGTTTACCGCTTTAATAAAGTTCTTTTTCCTTTCTCGGAAACTTTTATAACGGAACTTTAACAATTTACAGTAAGAATGAGTTATAACATTATTTGCCTTTCAAAAATAACCTTGACAATTTTTTGTTTATTTAAATATTGCAATGTTCTTATTCATTCACAATATAAGCTTGTAAAATGTACCGTAATATATAATTCACGTTATTATCAAACCGTTCATTTACACTTAATCGTTATTCTTACACACTATGTATGTATATCTACATTCCTACTACATAATTATATGGCATTCAAATATATTTTTTACCTAATATTATAAATCGATGCATTAAAAATCATATTTTTCGAGTATTATTTACAAATTCCCAACATCATTAAATCGCTTCAATTTCTCAGGGAAGTTATCTCTAAAGAGTACAGGATCTGCCCGAAATTCTACACTGCGCAACGGCATGCGACCGTAAATGCTGGAAAACCTGTCGATGCAAGCTGATCTTTCGCGCATATGATTTAAATCAGCAGATAGCATTTCTGTATTAGTACATTCAGGACATTTAAATTTTTTCCGTGGTGTGACTTTTATCGGGGGCTTATTAGTAATGTTTGCAACAAGAAAATTCATAGCGATATCTTCGCAATTCATATGCTGGTCCACCCATTCTTTAATATTTCCAGGCATTGCATATGTGTACATATGACTCCAAAATTTATGATGAAAAGCGGCGCCAGTGAGAACCATTGAAATTTGGTTAGTCCATTCTGACTCGTAACGCCAATGCATCGATGCATTGTCCCACACATGAATTCGACTTGGAAATCCTACTATGCGATCTGGAAACTCTCGCCAAACTTCATATCTAAAAATAAAGCAAAAGTAATTAAGTTTCGTTAATCATTCTTCAGGTGTCCCTAATCATTACCCGAAATCCAGTTCATCAGTGGTAAGCATATTAATATCATCATCAATCGTTAAAATTGCTTCAGTTTCAATTTCATTGTAGGGATAAAAACGGTTTGATAGCTTGTTTGCACGCGTTTGAATAACCTTTAGCGGTTTCGGAATTGTGGGAAATGAGGATACTGAAATGGAAGTTATCAATTAAGCTATATGACTTAAGATATATTGAATATATTACAATGTGGTGGCATCTTATTTTGATTATTCCAAATAACAAGTATGCTCTGAAGAGATGGCACCATAGCTAACTTTTGAATTAACGTGAAAAGGCTCTCAACTCGATCATATGTTAATATCACAGCTGTAAATCCTTGTGACTTGGGTGAAATGACAGGCAAAAATAGTGGGTTGAAAGTACTTCGATAATTATCATCTGGTTTATTCCAATCCATTATGCTACGAGCTCTATGAGGAAATATCCTATTTTCCAAAATTTCCAATGATGTAAGCGTTATGGTATTTAAATCTTTAAAATATCGATTGTACACCCAACGGCCGTGACGTTGTAGTTCAAAAATTTTTGTATGCGATACTCTGCTCAACTTTTTTACTATAGAATGAATTTCTGCCTCACGAATACTTATCGAAAACAATGTCCAATCAAGCACGTCCTCAAACGGCAATATAAAATTATCAACAGCAATCAATGGAATGCAGTTATAGGCTAGCATTTCCATTAAATCCGATTTACCTGCGTTTACACTATGGGAATATAAACAGAAGGTTCCTTTTTCGTATGCCCGTGGATATTCAACACTTTTACCACGACTGCTATTACAACGTAGCATATTTTTTGAAGAATAATCTATACCATTTTTAATACATTTATCAAGCAGTAGCACTTCGCTTGGGTTATCGTCCACTAGTGAATGAATTTGTCTATGGTATTTTGGATACACGTTTGGTAAAATTATTACCAATAAATTTTTTCGAGGTAAATGTGTGGATTTTGGCGATAAATCTGACACATGTTGTTGTGCAGGACTATAAATAGGTAACGATAAATCAAATCCGTTCCGATAGCTCCACGAATCAAATCCTCCTCCAAGAATTATGGCACGATCAGTTTTCAAAGTACTCCCATCGATCCGTGGTATCATATTAAAAATAATATGATTCTCTCCATTATCCCAATAATTTTGCATCGCTAGTGCACGTTCCACTGCATTTGATTTAACTAAGTTACTATTCAAAGTATCAATGCTTGGCAGGAACAGGCAGGCTTCATTCGGGTTAGGCGTATAATATCGACTTCGGACAACCGCTTCAAGTATTTGGTAGTATTCTCGAGTAAGAATTGAGACTGCTTCCCCTTTTACCTCATCGATGTATTCTTGAAGGGGATATACATATACAGAAAGACGGTCGTGTCCTTTTTGTCCGCATTTGTATAAATTTATACAATCCCACATTCTACAACTGTCGTCTCGGTTACGTGCTTCATCGCTGTCTTTTGATAACAAGATTTCACGTACATGAATAAGGTCAAGCGGAACTTTATTGTTGTTTCGTCCAGCTTCATTCCGTAAATTAAATATATTGCACACGATGCAAACACCACAGATAGTCAAAATCAATACAATTATATATGAAACTAAAGTTTGGAAACGTTCGCTGCGATGATTGAAAACTGCTAGCAATTTCTTCATTCCTAACTTTTTGGTGGTCGCTAGAAGGATACCAATGTTTTCCAAAGACCACAAACTACGAACTTCCTCCAACACCAACTTAGTGATGCCACTTGTTAGCATTACAACAGAAAGACATAAATCGGTAATATCAAGTTTTCAGATATGGAAAAGAAAGTGTTATTCTTATAAATATTCAAGTTTTTGTAAATTATTATTGTATTCTTCTTTTAGTAATAGGCTTAGTTGGCGTATATTAATTGTTATATCAAACATTGTAAGAATATAATAAAACTTTACTTTCAAAGCCTGGCAACATATAATGTTTTTGAACATTTCTAATTTTTGACATTTGACGTCTCCAACTTTGCATTCGACAAATCTCTTTAAAGGAACTCCAGTTGATTGTCCACGCGTTATTAAGGTTTTTTGTCAACAAAAGCTTTATTATTGAAAATAATATTTCTAGTTTTTAATATAAAAGGTTTGAGGAAAGAACGGCAAAATGAGTACAATACTTGAAAAAATTGCTGCCATCGAATCCGAGGTAAAACTAAAATTCCAAGTGAAATAGCAAACTAAATAAAAACTAACCTTAACATTATATGCCGCCTACGAATGTATGGTATGTCTACCAATACCATGGCAAATTTGGAATAAAATCATAGATGGCACGCACCCAGAAGAACAAAGCGACATCGGCTCATTTGGGGCTTTTAAAGGCTAAGTTAGCGAAGCTGCGTCGTGAGTTAATATCCCCAAAGGGCGGTGGCGGTGGTGCCGGTGGCGATGGTAACAGTGTTAATTAGATATATGTATATAATTTCGGGTAAATATGGTGTTTTTATAGGCTTTGAAGTTGCGAAAACTGGAGACGCTCGAGTTGGGTTCGTGGGGTTCCCGTCAGTTGGAAAATCAACTTTGCTTTCTAATTTGGCAGGTGTTTACAGTGAAGTCGCAGCATATGAATTCACAACCTTGACCACGGTCCCTGGATGTATTAAATATAAGGGCGCAAAAATTCAAGTAACTCGTTTAAATTCTATAAATTATTAAAAGTAATACTTTTATCTTTTTTGTTATTGTGCAGCTTTTGGATTTGCCTGGAATTATAGAGGGTGCGAAAGATGGCAAAGGTCGAGGTCGTCAAGTTATTGCGGTGGCTCGAACGTGTAATTTAATTTTTATGGTTCTTGATTGCCTTAAGCCTTTAGGACATAAAAAACTACTTGAACATGAATTGGAAGGCTTTGGTATTCGTTTGAATAAAAAACCACCAAATATTTATTTCAAACGTAAAGATAAGGGAGGCGTGAATCTGAACAGCATGGTGCCGCAATCTGAGCTGGATGCTGATCTAGTTAAGACTATTCTTTCTGAATATAAAATACATAATGCTGACATAACATTACGATATGATGCGACAAGTGATGATTTAATTGATGTTATTGAAGGAAACCGGATCTATATACCTTGTATCTACTTGCTGAATAAAATTGATCAAATATCCATTGAAGAACTCGACGTTATTTATAAGATCCCACATTGTGTTCCGATTTCGGCGCATCATCGATGGAATTTTGACGATTTGCTAGAAATGATGTGGGAATATCTCAAACTGGTTCGAATGTGAGTTATACGATTCTATGGATTTGAGAAATCATCTAATTTACGAATTTGTTTCTTTTTACAGTTACACCAAACCTAAAGGCCAACTTCCGGACTATAATTCGCCTATTGTACTACATAATGAACGCACAAGTATCCAAGATTTTTGTAATAAGCTGCATCGCTCAATTGCGAAGGAATTCAAATAGTAAGTATTTCCAATTTCAAATAATTGGGTTTTATTAAAAAAACTTTAATTTATTAGCGCTTTAGTTTGGGGTTCTTCTGTTAAACATCAACCACAAAAGGTTGGCATTGAGCATATTCTTAACGATGAAGATGTCGTGCAAATTGTGAAAAAGGTTTAATAGTCTAACAGCTGTTACATACATATACGAATATGCGATTGTCAAAAGTTTTAAAATGAAATAAAAATGTAATTTTTTCTTCAAGAAATGTTAGTAAACTTCAGCAGTTATTTAATAAATCAGAAATACGATACACCTTTGGGAGATAACAAAGCCAGAAATTATTTTTAAATATATTATATTCAATCCAGTTTTCTCGTTTCGTATGTTTGCATGCATATTTATATGTGATTTTTAGAGGCATATATGTTATACATAAATACTTAAATGCTATCTAAATTAATTTCTTTTCTTGTTTTATATTATTGTATATAAACGAAACAATTTCTTTTTATTACTATGTTCTTTGTGTAATTGTAATAATGAGGCATAACAATAAATCTGGGATTACGAGAAGTTTGGCTGAATAGCAATCAAATCCATAACATCGGCCAAGACTCCCAGTTATACATATTCAAAAAAGAAAAAAACATACACACAAACATTAGACTCGGCCAGAGAGTTTTAATCGGCTGTTTTGAGCCCCAGATGTAGACGTAACAGGAAAAGCGTGTCTAACAATAAAAAAAAGAAAAAAATAAAAATTCACCTACTAGTAAGGATTTAATAGGGTTTCTTTATCGTTTTAAAAATGTACAAATTTCCGTTACTAAATGTAACGAATAGGTGTGTATGTATTTAATTATGTTGTTACGATTCCCTGCATAGTACGTATGATTGCTCCAAGGCGCTTTGCCGGTTTAGGAGGGATGTAAATATGGACGTCTGGTTATTTCGACCACGCCATTGTACAGATTTTATGAAACGGTTCTTCCTGCTCGCAATGGACCGCGCGTTCGCTTGGCTGGTGGCTCAGCCATACTACCATCGTCGTACGTGACAGCGTTATCCTAAGAATAAAAATACAAATTGTATTAAATCTTGCATTAGTTTACCCTATTCCCCGGTTTACTCACTTGTGCATTGGTTGGCGAGTTTTCATTGCTCGGCAGATGATCAGTTCGCTTATCACCAACTAAACGCAATGTAAGATTCGCACTGCTGGCGGCCGAAGTATTGATTTTTTTAACGACCGGTGCTGAGACTGCTGTTGATGAGGTTAACTTTGACGCCGCAGATATTGGACCTGACGCTAATGTGTAAGTGTCTAAAGGTATGTATACCTTTGTATTGTTGTCCGGTTTATCCATAGGTTTATAATACATTTCTGGTAAGTGTATTGTTACAGGAAAAGAGTTTGAAGATGTGCTGCCATCGCCTATTTTCGAGTTGATTATGTACAGTGCTAGATCACATGCTGCCCACATTTTCTATATTAAGAAAAAAATATATATACATTTATATAATTTTAACAAATAATTATATTTTTACTTACTAAGTTATATGAATTATCTTCTGCATTCGGTGTCGTGTCCTGGTGGTTTTTCATCATCTGTATCAGATTCACATAGAAGCTGTAAGAGAACGCTTCACGCTTCATCATAAGTGGTTCAAGAATAAAGCGCAAACATTTCTCCACTTGTTTTAGCTGTACACGATCTTCATAGTCGGTGAAGGCTGGGTCATGGGCTAAAACAGGTATCGCAAACGCTAACATGAAATCAGGTAAAAGGTAAGCGGTTTGCGCATCATTTTTGCTCTCCGTCGCTATAAATTAATTTGTTTTAAAAATATTTTTGTGATAAATTACCAAGAACTACGTACACATTGTCGCTATTGTTTTGATATATTCACGCCTTTTGTTGACGTCCATTTCCACATAGTTCCGAATGACCTCAGATTGTCTATAAATAAGCAATCAGGTTAATATTACAAAATTAGTATCTGAAAGCAACATATGAGGTTAATGTGGGCGCACCTTTTTTCAGTTTCACGACCAACTAGAACATAATATCCCATAAAATCGAGTGGTAAGCATTTATTGGGCAAACCTTTGCCCAATCCTTTATGCAACTTCTGAGCGAATATATCGCGCACCTCAGACACGGGATCACACTGTAAGAACGCAAAAGACATAAACATACATGATCTATAAGTATCTATTTAGATATATATTTTCTGATTCTCACCATGACTTGCGATAAATTGAAATATTGTTCAGCATTGTATTGATCTCCAACTCCTTTTTGCTCGCAAATCTTCAGCATAGCACAAGCAGCACTAAGCCTTAACCATGATTTTTCAGCGGGACACAAGCGATTCTGTTCCAACAAATCACCACGCTGATTTATGAAAGCGATCAGCATACGAAATGTTTTCTGTGCTGCATGCTCATCTGATCGCAAACCGATTAGCCAACGTGCCATTGTTTTAAGAGCGTCCAATTTGCAAAGTGTGTCAGCAGGCAACATTTCTTTACTACACCAGTCACCAACCGGCAGGTCGCAGTCCCGTGTTTCAGAAACGCCTTGAATCAGTAACTCCTTGACAACACGTCTTGCAATCATATTTTTGACTGGAGTGAGAAAGGCTTGTGGCATATGGTAGGCAATATGGCCCAGGGTACAAATTTTTGTATGTTGATATGGATCTTGTGGAGAGAGTGTAACCCGTAAAGATTCAATGATTTCATTAAATATTGGATGAATTATAGGCGTTTTTGTTGCAGGATTGATAGAATCAGCACCAGCACTTCCGGCCATTTGAGTTTGCACGTTAACAAATATGCAACGCACTGCGTGTTTGGCCTGCTTTACCGTTCCTGTTAATGCAAAGTCTTTGCAAATTGAAGCCAGTGCTTCCAAAACAGTTGGATTGATGTCACATAAGGGCTGATATCGGCCTAGATGTACGAGAGCCTTCAGTATAAGAGGTGCAGCGTAATCCTCCTCGTGACTTAATAAGGCGATCATGTGTCCTAAGGTTTCATCGGTGAAAAAATGCGCAGAAAATATATACGAAAGCATCTACATGAAAGAAAGGTTAGGCCACAACTAGGATAAAATAGTCATTAATCTTACACATAAGAATTTAAGACCACGTTCACCGGCTTCCTCACTGGGTACACCCATTTCTTCTACAATTTTGCCACGTTGCATGCATTGGTCAACAAGGCTGAAAAAATATATTAGGATTATCAAAAATTTCCAAATTGCCTCATAAAAACTATGATCTTACCCTATTAAAATACCGATTGATTCCTTATCTACCATGACTGACGCAATTCGTTCAATCAACATTTTGACGGTATTGTAATATAAGTTGGCCGCCATTGGATTTCCAAGTTTCTTTAGAAGCAGTGACATAGTGTCAGCACATTCTTTGCAAGACACATCCCGCTTTAAAATTATCTCCATATAACGTAGTAAAGATGCATCTTTGCGCATATTGACGCTGAATTTCGCTATAAATTCAGTCGCTTTAAGAGGATCTGGCAGTAACCTATATTCATTATATTATATTAAAATTTGCTATACATTTTATTGTGTCAACTTACTTGCAAATTATGGCCTGTTTAACGTTAAGTTGGTTTTGCATTTTTTGTGTAAGTTCTTTGGTGTGATGCATTTTTACCCAATCACTAACGGTTTTTCTTGTTTTCATTTGATTTTTTTGAATTTCCATAAACGCTTTCATAGCATTATCATCGAGTGTACCCAGAAGGAGGTATAACTTCTTCATTCTTTCCTCTGAAGGCAATTTGTACGGTACGAGGCAGGTGATAAGTAAACGTTCAACGAGGAGCCGATCCTCGATTCCGGGCATATAATAACCATGTAATATTTTATTTTTTATCCAACTTACAGATTCCTTTAAGTCAAGCGACAGGTCATTGGGTTCACATAAAACCCTTTTGTAAATAAATGCCAGCCCATTCATAGCTTCTTTACGGATTTTAAATTTTTTATCCAGCGTGCGTTCTCGTACAATATGCAATAAATCTTGTGATTCACATACTATATTAAATTCCCTTTTGGCCGTCGCAACAATGGCCATAACCACTTCATAGCGGACTGTTTCATCGGAATCATGTTGACGGGCGCGTAAACAGTCGGTTATCTCTTTTCGCAAATGTGGATGATTTAATAGAAAATGCATTGAAGATTGTACACACTTAACGCGTATCGCTGCAGCAATGTCGCAAAAACGACCCAAAAGCATTCGCAATAATGAGGTATGTTTTTTTGAAAGCTGTGAGTCCTTTTCGGAAAACATTCGAGCTAATAAGGATACCGCCTCTGCATTGGAATAAAACAAAAATACATAAATTCACTATATAAACTAGAGAAATATTAGAAGAAAATTCCTTACTCATCCTCTCTATTTCAGTTGTAGACTTTAGTTTGCATTCCAGTTGTGGCAGCACGGAGCACATCAGATTCGGACTAATTTGATATAGTTCGTAGATGAGATCATACATTTTTGCTGTAACCGCAATATTTTTATCAATTTTACCCAATATAAGGACTTGGTTAAAAAACTAGAAAATAAATTTGATTATTTATTTTCAATATACAAAATAATATAGTAATCATACAATTTTTATGATGGGTTCCAATGCGTAACTTGTCTTTTGAATCAATTGCTCCGCTAAATGATAGGCGTGAATGTTAGCAGATTTTTGAGGCTCTACAATGTTAATCAAGATTAAATCTAATAATGGTGTAGTCAAATTGTCAGCTTCCGTAATAAGAGGACTCATGATATCAATCATGAAATTTTTTACTTTGGTGCTGTGATCATCGCTAAAATACAATCGTATATTAATTTCATTCAATGAAGTAATATTTTTAAAATGTGAACACTTACTTAATAATTCTAAACATCATAGCAAAGAGTTGGCAGAAAATTTTTTGGCAATCTTCAATTTCAAAGCACATATTGAAAGATTTTACGAAGGCTAAGTTTTCAAGCAGGTAAAAATACCTTTTGAAAGACGCATCTTTTGGATCTTTGAGACCGTTAAGCTGTTTGATGAAAAACATAAATATAGCTTTGATTTGGTCCTGGTCTTTATAAGGTGCCTCGGGGGCAAAAACTCGCAATATATCAGCAATGCAACATGCCACTAAAAGTTGAACATCGCGCGATGAATGTTGTAGAAAGTATTCATCTACCAGCATCAGTGCTAATTGTATATAATCAGGAACGTGTTTTTCATCTTGGCCCATAGCTTGTAACGCATGAGCTAGAGTCTAGAAATGAAAGTAATGAAATCAGAGCGTTTTTTGTAGCATTCAATCTCTTACCTTAAGTCTGCGGATAAGCTCGTCCGTCCCTAAATCCTCAGTCAGCGGACGACAACCTGAGGGATATTTTACGTCCGTCATATTTGTTTATGAAAATATGCCGATTTATTTGTTTAAAAGCGGACTATTTTTTTTATTTTTTTACGAATACTTCGAAAAGACTGTATGAGGAATAGAAAGATATGTACTGCTTAATAAAATGTTATTAACTCAGGATTGCATTTATTCATATATTTAATATTATTGTCAGAACGCAGCGCTATATGCACAAAATATACAAGGAATGGAAATGGAAGAAAAAATTAGTAAATGTAAATATCGCGAGTTATTGAGGATAACAGAGTTGCCGAATTACTAAATATTTATCATATTTTTTGATAATTTAAACATCTATTTTTTTCACTATTTTTTACAAAACCCATAGAACTGGATATAACATTTTCTTATCTATATATAGATCGAGGAGGCACAAATTTCATTTTTAATTATAAACAAAGTTTTGAAACCAAACAACACCCCAATCAATACAAAATTTAATTTTTATATCTTGCAATGGCATCACTGGATACTGTATAAAAAAATCTGTAATTCTGCTTAACAATCTTGGGACTTCTGCGAATGCTTTTACATATTTACACAATATAAATATATTAACAATTTATTTTTCACTTAGAGCTACTTCATATACCGGCTCGTTCTCATATATTTCTCGTTTTTTGCATTTTCTTATCGTCTTAACAATTCACATCAGCTATAGTTGCCGCTGTGGCTGTCACTACCACTGATACACAACACAAAACATATTTTATTCTTACATATTTACTTAATAAAGATTACGCTCTGTAGCAGACATCGAACGCTCACTTTTCTTGTTTTTTTCACGAAATCTGCATATCTTTGCACAAATTCTTAATAGATTTTCGCGCAATTACTTCACAATATTTTTACGCTATTCTTTCCGTGTGTGCTTCTTCTTTAACCGAATGTAAAACCGAACGCCATCTTTTGAGGCGTCGCTATTGCTCAAACTTCCGTTGTAGATGGCGCTTCTGTCAAACTAGTTCAAGTTTTACCTCCAGGTGGCACTATCATCAAAAAGCAACTGCAGTATTATTGAATATTCAGCGCTGATTTCAAATATAATTTATAATTATAATATAATCATAAAATAAAGAAGAGAAATATTTTAATATTTTCCATTCCGTGTGAATCATTTGAAAATATTAATTGCATGATTTTGTCTCATAAGCATTTTTATGCGAAAGTATTTTTATGAATAACTTTATATCCATGAACGTTTGTGCAACTCTGGCGTTGCTTTATCTCGTTTGACTATTAACAATCGTTTTTATGTCTGGAATAAAAATTTAGAATCATTCATTTAGTTCACCTCCTTTAAGAACTAAATTTAAAAAAATTTAAACTTATTCTATGACGCATATTCGCATATTTTATAAGAATAAACTGTTGTGAAATTTCTACTATATCTGATTGTGATAATTGCGTACAAATATTATTAAGATATGATGGAGCAAATACCATATACTTGGTTATTTTTTGCAGCCGGTGCGATTTGGTTTATCAGGTATTCGATATTGTGATCTATTTAATACTATGAATGACAACAGCAAATTTTTAACAGATTATATATGCAAGGAGGCAAATACCGGAAGAGTACCACCGCAATGGGGAAAGTGGTAATTGTAACAGGAGCAAACACAGGCATTGGAAAAGAGACTGCTCGTGAGCTCGCTAAGCGTGGAGCTACTATCTATATGGCTTGTCGTGACATGGCAAAATGTGAAAAGGTGAATATTACTATCATTAAACATTAAACCAACAAATTATTTCCATTTGAATTCTAATTGTTATATTTTTACACTATATAATCCTTTTTCGAAATTGGAATCCAAAATCGAAATATTTGCCTTCGAATTTCGAAATTAAGCTTATTGAAAATATTATTATTAGTTATAGTAAGTTCATGACAAGGTCAATTAATGGACATACATATTATACGTGTAATTCTTATTTCAATGAAGTACAACACTTTTTGGTCAAACTGATGTGGCAGGTGCTACAAGGTTTCAAAAACAGAATTTCGGTAAAAATTAAGAATTAAGAATCATTTAAATAAAAAGAAAACGTAGATGAATACAATTGGTTTGCTCCAATACTAATCTGATTGTTATACCGTGTTATTAGTACATATGTACATATAATTTTTCGTATTTCAGGCACGGCAAGAACTCATCAAAGATACTTGTAACAAAAACATTTTCGGCATGAAACTTGATTTGGCTTCCCTAAAATCAATTAAGGATTTTGCTGATAAGTATGTATAATATATTTCATACTTGACTAATCTATTAAATTTGAAACTAAATTTTTAGCTTTAAAAAAATTGAGTCGAGATTGGATATTTTGATAAATAATGCCGGAATTATGCACTGTCCGCGCATGGTTACTGAAGACGGTTTCGAAATGCAGATTGGTGTTAACCACTTAGGACATTTCTATTTAACTAATTTGCTTCTTGATCTTCTAAAGGTATTTATTGTGCAATTATTAGTGAAAATATTTTATTCATAGTTTATATATATTGATTCTAAAGAAATCAGCACCCAGTCGGATTGTAGTTCTATCAAGCTTAGCGCATAAATTTGGACCTTTTAAAAAAAATGATTTTCTTAGTGAACATTCATACAGCCCTTCAAAAGTTTATTCACACAGTAAAATTGCTAACATTTTATTTGCACATGAATTAGCTAAGCGATTACAGGGTACAAAAGTGACTATAAATTCATTACATCCCGGTGTAGTTGAATCTGAATTAACGAGACATCATACTATTATTAATAACGCAGTTTTTCGGTATGTACATATAATATTTATTTCAACATTTACTAAAATCAATTAAATATTTATTATAAAGACCAATTGCGACCGTTTTGAAATGGCCATTTTTCAAAACCACACCTAATGGAGCACAAACTACAATATACGCAGCCTTGGATCCCGACTTGGAATTAGTTAGCGGAGCTTATTTTGCTGATTGTCAACCGAAAAAAACTACGGCAGTTGCTCGAGATGACCACTTGGCTAAATGGCTGTGGGATGAAAGTGAGCGTCTAATCAATTTGAAGTTGATACAGTTGGGTATAAATGAAAACTAGTATTGATAAAATCTGCAAAATTTTGAACGATTTCTTTGTGATTTAAAAATCAATATTTATCCCAAGCTTTATATGCAAAACAAAAACTTATAATAAATAAATATTTACAAATACATTGTATATGCTAAACACTTCAATATTACTTTAATTTATTTTCGAAATAGACTCGTTTAAAAGGAAATGGGGCGCACATGCTACAATTGGTCTGAATGACGTGAAAATCAATCAGTATTTATTTATCTTGGGAGTTTCCTCTTACATATAATTCTTTTCCTATTTTACACAAATTTTAAATTATTTACTACCCATTGTATAACAATACTCCGGAGTATTTTATGCTCTGTATCCCTCTGTACGCTTTTAAAATATTAAAAATTTTGAACGAAAAGAAGCTTTAATTATTACTTGCTTGATTAAAATTAGTCGTTATGCCCCTCCCCTAATAAAACAAAATTCATTTGAACATATTTTTTTTTTGTTATTTATTATACAAAACGAGATGCACGAAAAGTTTTTGGTAATCTATATTTTTAAGTTCAAAATTAATGTAAAATTGCGTTTGTGCTATTAATAATCAATATCTGAAATGTGCCCCCATAAAGATTTATACAAATTTTTGTAATTTAATAAAAGCACATTGTTTAATGCAATAAAAAATATTATTTGGGCGATTGTTTATAAAGCAGATAAATATCTAATGGATGGCTCGAAGAAAAAACATTACTAAACTGGCAAGAGTTAGGCTTATAAAGGATTTGGCATCCGATGCGCCGGAGGTGCTTGACTCAATAACCTCAATTCGACCTTCCAATTCAGGATATATGAAATCACGATGTTTTAAATATTCAACTAGCGCTTCATCATCACTCCATTTCATCAATATGGGTTCTGTACCATTCTCAACCAAATTGTATTCATCTCCACCATTTACCAAGAATGCAGTAGATATAATCTTATATGTTTTGGAATCGTCCAACGGTTCGTAATCTGGCATATCACATTCACCACAGCGTACTTCCACCGAAGTAACCCGACTACCCTCCTCATTGCGGTAATCGTATGTGACATGTAAACCAGAAAATTGTAGAAAACCGCCATTAGAGTCTTGAGTGCGTTTTTTGGCCGACAATTCGAGGCTTTCGCGTAGTCGTTTTCCAGATATACTAATCACATACAAATTGTTCTTAAACGGCAGAACAGTTATAACATCATTTTCTGTAATTGAACCATCCGAGCGCTTATCGATTCCGGAACGTATACCTATTTCGAAAATAAACATAAATTTTATATCCATTTGAATATTTCTTGCCACATACCTCCGCCATTCATGATTGCAATTGGTGCATCAGTCCAGAAAGCACCACCTTGGTCTTCGATAACTCGAGCATAAATCATTGAGTCAGCAACTAAATTGCCCAAATTACATTCCACACTGCGACACACAGTCGAACGACCATCTAATTGCACCTTTGTATGACCTACAATTGTGTTCTCCAGATCGGTAATGTTTGGACGATACACATCAAGTAATTGTAGAATATCGCTTTCTCGTGGCACATCAGCGTTCAACAAAATTGGCGTGCCATCAATTTCGATCAGATTTCCGTCCTTATCGAACTAAAATCATTGTGTTCTTTATGTATCAAGCAAAAGTAAAAATCTTAACTTTGTGATAATTTACCTGTAAATGCAATTTTCCTAAATATTTTGTGTAGGCATATGCTTGCACAACTGGCACTTCTTTGCCGCTCTGCTGCTTCACAATTGTCGGATAGGGGCCTTCAATAGGTTCCACATCGGGCGCGTTCCCGGTATATAAAAATGTGTGTGAATGACCTGAACACATAGAAAATGTAATTATATAATAGACAGTAGATAAGGGAATATAAATTATTTTATTTACTTATATATTAAAAACTTACCGCCAATAACCAAATCAATTTCTGGACAATTAGCCGCTATCTTCTGGTCTGTTTGATAACCTGAATGGCCCAAAGCGAATAATATGTTTATACCTTGTGCTTTCAACTTTGCAGCCTCCTCACTAAAATCATCGTCAGATTACAGATTTTGTATTCCATTATATATGTATGTATCTGCTACTTACTTAATGCATTCAATTTCGTCTTTAAATTCAAGGGTGTTGGGTGTTATTAAAAACTTGGTATCGGGTGTCAAATAACCAATTAGACCAACTTTTGTACCGTTAACTTCGAGGACTGTTGAGTTCATTAAATTCTTGGCCGCACTCAGTTCGGGCGTCTTACTTAAATCCAAGTTGCATGTCAAAACGGGGAAATTAACTTTTTCCAGGAATGGCAGGAGACCTTCAATTTTTTCATCAAACTCATGATTGCCCAGTGACTGAAGATGAGAACAGCAAAGTGAATAATTTTTAATACAATTTTTACACTAACTGATTTAACATACAATTGCATCTGGTTGCAATTTATTCAGGAATGCTGCACTAATATTATCCTTGAAAATAGTGAACCATGGCGTGCCGGTGTATGTGTCGCCAGCATTCAAATAAATCACGGGTGTGCCACCGTTCTTCGCCTCTTCTCGATATTTTCGCACTCTGCAATTTAAAAATGTGCGAATGTTGTTACTAAAAAAGAACAGAACAGGAAATAAGACTTTCGCACACTTACTCATGTGCAACTCGCGCGAATCCGCCGTAGCATTTATTGGAATCGGCATCCGCTTGCAAACAGTTGCCGCCATTTACGTTCGTCTGTTCGAAACGAGCATGCATGTCATTGTTGTGCAACACCATAAACTCAGTAGCCACAAGCGCTTTTCCACCGATCGGGTTGGCACGTGATTGGTGCATCAACACGACACAGAGCACAAAAAGGTATAAAATTATTTTGGCCATTTCTTTGCTAAGTCTGCAATGAAATTAAGGTTACTTAGATTTGATCGTCTATTGATTATAATTTCCTTAATTATACATAATATACTAAACATCGCAAGCTTATACTCGTCAGTTTTAATATATTTTGCTTATTAGTTTTTTTTTTAATATTTCCGTTTTATTATTGTTGTAGTAGTTTTAAGCCCTTCAGTAAATATAAAAATGCAAACAATAAATTTGAAAATTAACGTCTCATTATTTTTTTTACCGTCTTTCCAAAACTCTGATGATAGTTGGTTGTAACTGAGCCTTAAATAGACTTAATTTACTCTGAAACTTAACTATTTCATTGCCCAAATATCTGTGTATTTCTTTTCCTTAAGGGGCTATATCAGTGTGAAACTTTCAAAAAATCGATATTTTTTTTTGCTTTTTCGATAGTTTATATTTTGAAAAATATCCAGTGAAATCGGCCGACCGATTGACTTCAAATTGAAACTGAGTATTCTTGAATATATAATATTTACTATACAATGACCTACGATATTTTTGATTGGTTGAAAATTGTCAATTGGGCATTAAAAAACGACCGTTTTTTTTACCTAAAAAACGAATTTTTTTCAGAACTACGCCATTTTGTTAATTTTTGATATTTTTCAAAAATCGTAGGTCATTATATAGGAAATACCTTCAGCAGTTGGAGAACTTTTTTTTTCGCACCTCCGAACACAGCACATATGTAACTCCGTTATTTTTCAATATTAAAAAAAAAATCTTAAAATATAGCTTATTATGTCCAAAGATCTTCGAAACATCCGAACGAATACTTTCTTATAAAAAATTCACGAAAATCGCCTAATTTTTCATGGATTGCACTGGTATAGCCCCTTAAAGAAACTTATCCGTCGTAATTATATCTTTTTGCACAAGAAGAAAAACTCCAATATACTCGTAATCAACGTATATTTTTGGAGCTTCTCATTTTCTATTTTTCTTACGAAAATACCGTTATTTTTGAAGTTGGCTTCGCATGATCAAAAATAAAACACAACACAACCAAATTGAATATAAAACGTGACTATAAATGTGTACATGTGTATGTATGTGTGCATAGAACGTGAACCATGGTCCAATATAATATAAACACATAGTTACATATACTTATGTATTTGATTTCGTCAAACGAATGTCGTGAGTAATTAACCGTTGAATTTGAAACTACCTTTTCTGCGGCAGGCAAACAAGTGAACCGATCTTCTACAGGATTTAGACGCGATTAATCGCTCTAACTAAGCTGACAGGAGAATTGCGCTAAGTTGTATATTTTTACTTGTACATACATATGTACATACACGTGTTTGTGTAAAGACATGTATGTACATACATAAATCTGCACGTAAATTACGCTATCTGACAAACATCATTTTGGGCAATAAAAGTGGCAGACTCGAGTGCTATAGTGTCGATAAGATACTATGTACTTACATATGTACATATACACATACATATACATATGTATGTCCACAAATATACATAACAGCTTTGGCAAATAGTTCCTCAAAATGCAGAGTTTTGTTTTTAGAGTTACATAAAGTAACGAAGTTCTAAATCTTATCTTGTCGTGAGTGCTCGATGAACTACCAACAATATTTCGCTAATATAACTCATTAATTTTTGTGTAGTATGTTATATGTCAATTATGGCTGTGAGATTGTTTTTATTGACATTCAGTTATATACAGCAAGAAAATTTCAAGAACCTTATCAACTAACTGTAATTGCTGACCAGTTTTATACACTCCTGTTATAATATTAGGGCATGTGCACGAAAGTATTATGTGTGTAGAATATTTAAGCACACGTTTTTTGCAACCGAGAGGCTTAGATCTGTTATGCCTCACACAAAGTCCAGTCAGCACATTTTACACATCGTAACACCCAGAAGGAAATCACAGAAACCCTTTAAAATATAGATATAAATGATCAGAATGATTAGTCAATTAAGCCATGTCCGTCTGTCTGTGTATACGCGAAATAGTCTTTCAGTTTTCGAGATATCGATCTGAAATTTTGTTCAGAACATTTTCTCTGCAAGAAGCTGCCGACATTGGATCACTATATGCTAACTTCCATACAAGCTGAATGATCATGGTCAAGTTCATGTATGAAAAACTTTTTAATTTGACGAGATATCTTCATAAAATAAGTCATGCATGATTGTTCAAAGCACCGCTACAATCTCCGAATCACTATCATATATTGTACTCTAACTACAAAAGTATCACAACTCGAAAAATGACAAATGTTCAGGAGAAGCAAAAAACAGTTCAGTCAAATCGTCATTAATAATATAGAAAATCTTCTTTAAAAAGCGTCTCTCTCAAATATGACTGATTTTCCAGATAAACAGAGAAATTAAGACACAATTTTTAGTTAAGGGATCCGATAACACCGTGGTGATCATCATATTTATTTCATCAAATGTGACACATTTCATACAATACAACTGATTAAATTCACTGTATTCCAGATAAAGAGGCACAACTTCGCAGAATACAACAGAAAATTCGCGATTTATTTCAGTAGTATTCTTTAGTTATTACAGGGTTTGTCCGGAAAGTAATAGGACTGATTTTCTTCTGCCGCTACGATGTTGCTTTAGCAAGAAATGGTGTGTTTGAGATTGCGACAATGTGACTCGTGTGCGCAAAGTGCTTTTGAACTCAGACCGTCGACTAAGTATTCGTTTAATTGCCCAGATGTATTGTAACGGAGCAAGAGACTCAAACGAAAGGGCAATCGGGTCCGACAAGACATCTCGGCTCTCAAGGCTATTCCAGAGAATGCCTTCCATGACGCCTTCAATGCTTGGAAATCGCGCTGGCAGCGCTGCATGGATGCAGATATGTAGGTTCAATGAATTTTTTTAAATCGACTCAGTCCTATTACTTTCTGGACAAACCCTGTACAGCACGAGCGAGGCAAAAACAAAAAGTAGATCTAACGGTGATTTTGTAGTTACGTGAGATAGTGATGACAAAGCAATTTCTTGGATAGGTAGATATGTAATTGTATTGCGAATTGAAATATTAAAAAAAAAAATTGTTTTGAAAATTAAGTTCTTGTATTCAAACTTTTTTATATGTATGTATGTGAAAGATAATACAGCTTCGGCGCAACCGAAGTTAAGGATTTTTCTGGTTTTTATTTGTATTTATGAGGCTGTATATCGTAAATAACCCGCCAATGACATATTTATAAATTACACAATTACAATAAATTAGCACACTAACTGCTGCCTTTACTTGTAAATTTTAACCGCAGGACACTCCTTTAGTTATCTGAATACATACATATGTACATACATGTTTAAAATTTTTTACTCATTCATGACATGCATATGTATGGGTGTGTAAAAAACTGACAATCCTACCAGTGCCCTTAGTTTAATTAATGCAATATTCTTAGTAAAACGTGATTAAAAGATGTAAATACTACATACATACACCTACATGAAGTTCATTGTTTTGCGTCTCGGTTTGTATAATTATTGTTAAACATGCAAGCCTTAAATCATATGCTTTTATATTGTATGAGTGAGCATTCGCAGCTGAACTAATTTCTTTAATTTCAAAATAAACATTTGGGGCAAACAATGGAATTTAAAGTGGGTGATAGGCAACAATTGGCACAACAGCAACAAGGCAGTCTGGATGCCACAGAACCGAACGCCCGAAAAGTGCTAGTTCAAGGTTGCCTGTTGAGCATGGAAACACCATCACAAAAGTATTTCAAACCGTTATGCCATACACATACGGATACTACATATTAGTATATTTAGTAAAATAATTATAACAAAAACCATGTTACGTACATTCTATACATACATATGTACTTGAGCAATAAAAAATTGCTAATTCAACATTCCTTATATGTATGTATGTATGTATGTACATATATATAATATGGTATATGAAGTCATTTGCGAACATTGTTAATTGCAAATACATATCTGTATATATGCACATCCATACGTACATACATACATACATATGTACATATGTACATAAGAACGTTGATACGTTTTTCTCCAAGTGTCCGACTTTTAATTATTCATTACTTCTTTTTAGGGAGCGTTTTATTAAGGCCATTTATAAATGCAAATAATGACCGTTTCATAACGGATTCCGTTCCTTAAATTCATGGAAAGTAATTTGCGAGTAATCGACTTGGAATGTAGCAGGGCGCTAACATAATTCATATAATAAAAGAATATTAAAAATGTAGATGTTATAAGTAACCAAGATATATAATACAATGTTAATTACACCCATACTCGTGTTGTATTTGCAAAAATTATTAATTCTGAGGTCATGTTCATAAAGTGTTCACACAGCAAATTACCCATACGCTGTATTGTAAGTGGAGAATTTAGGTATTGGTATTTGAGAACTTAACACGCAGAACTTTGTTTACGTTTATTTTATATCTAAGTACACGCATACTTATGTATGTATGTATGTTCGATCTGAGTATTGAAAAGTATTCAGACCTAGATCTACGAAGAGAGCTTAAGGGCTGTTTTTTCATTGTCTGCTTAGCAGCCATCTGTCAGTTAAGTTCTGTTTGGCTTAACCAAGACTCCTTCTTTTGGTATAGAAACTTTTTTTTATCCAGAACTTAACTGCTAACCTGACATTGAGGAAACGTCCCTAAGAAAAGCAGGTACTAAAAAAACATAGTTTTCCATTTTATACTAATAAATAAATAAACAAATATGTAACATTTTAGTCGACCACTTTTTGCCATTTTCCGCTAGAGCCATTATTCCGTCATTGGTGGCTTACGTGACATTCTTCCCTTTTTTATACAAAAATTTCAAAATATAGCGATTTTCTTCATTATTTTCACTAATTTTTGAACAGCTGTAACTGAAAAGTTCCCCGAATTTAATTTTTTGGTTAAATTAAAATCTTACCTTTCCAATGCTATATACATATGGTGCGACACAATGTGATTGGTAGCACTGGAGATATACGAAAAATACAAAAAGACTTTTTCGACTACCCAATATTAAGCTGATTACTCGAAAAAGGATGCGAAATATGTCTATATAAATTAATTACTTTATTTTGTTTTTTATTGGTTTGTTTTCAGCAAAATTGCATAAATCGCGTTTTCATTGTGGTATATTACTTTGCAATTAATTTAAAATATGTAAATATTCTAATCGCACTTGTATTAGGATGCTACAACTTGAGCCACGCCTGATAATTTGATATATCTATATTCATACACACATATACATATGTACTTATGTAGATATCATTCATTCTTACACCTATGAAATGTACTTAGCCGAGCTTCTCCTCACATTTGAGATGTGTACGTTGATGTTATCTTATGATGAGTTTTAAATCATCTCTGTCGCCATGAAAAAGGCTCGTTTGCCGGAAACTTAATGTTTTCAATGAAATTATTGCGGTAGCTTAATGTGGGGAGCGAGTGAATCGGAAACTCAAATATTTAAATTCAGTTAGGTTTGTGGAGTGGAAATCCACTCATCAATTCATTTGGTTAATGTTTCGATTGGGAAGCGTCTTTCATTACTAAAGATCTGAAATACGTACAGAGTACACCAACTTTGACTTTCTCCAAGTCTTGAGGCTAAAATATATGAACGCATCATAGGTCACTTGAGGACATAAGAAAGCGAAATAAATTAAAGGTCGTTGCAGCCAAGAAGTAACACTCGTTTTTCTCATAATGAGCCTGTTTTGTAAGAGAAGTAAGTTTGTAAGGTGAGAATGGAAACTGTAGGGGACTTGTTGAAACAAAAGTGTGGAGTTTACCTGCAGTCAATATGCAAAACCTAATACAATCTTACTTATGTACATACATACATATGTACATACATATACACAATGATGCAAGATATAATTTGAAATGCGTTACATATGTATGTATGTATATGCTTACATATGTATTTTTTAAAACATATTTTTTGATTGGAAATTTTGAAAATTTACTTCAGATCTTTTATAAATCAGTTATGTACATATGTACATAGTATATAATAGATTTGAATTTTTAAAATATAACAAAATATAATATTAATTTATAGGCATATGTAAAAATTTAACCTCATTTATCAATCGAACCGTAAGAAACTGGTTGCAGATGTTTTTTCCTATACTGTAAGTATTATAAATAAATATGTGTGACGGCAAACAAAATCAACAGGAAAACGCATCTGACAAGCACGCGATCATTGTATCTGCAAGTGGCCAATGACAAAAAGTGGAGAAAGAAAAACAAATCAAATAACATATAATTTTCTAAATTTGTCCTATTATATGTACATAACATTATTTTAGATACAGTGGCGGCAAAATTTATGCCGGGGTCAAAGAGTATATCACTTTTATCAATTAAAGAGATGTAAGATGGGAATTTACAGAGATATTAACACATATTCGCGCAAATAGGCAATGCTATCACTCACTTGATATGTATGTGATCATATGTTGTATAACTTCTCGATAGGTAAATATTAAAACGAATGCACAAGCGTAAAAATCTCGTTCACTTAAGGCCCTATTTAGCACTTTATGACAATGTCACGATCAAAAACAACCCGGCAACTGGTTCGTACTTGTACACCTACTCGCGTACGTACATTTCGTACATGAGTTCGAGCAACTAAACAAAACAACAGTGGACGCAACCTGCAAGACCAGTGCCAACGACTCCACTAGATGTTTTGAAACAAATTTTGTATATTGTGCCACAGGGCCCAATACATGCGCACATTCATCAGTAGGAATATGCGAACAACCAAACACACTTAAATGACTGTAGGAAAACGAATGCCACGACGAACAGAGCATTACGCAGTGTTCCTGCTGACGAGCGTTTTTAGCAAGCTTTTAAAATATATACATATGTATATCGTTTTTCTAAGCTCGGGAGAAAACGTGAATGGTATTTGCCATACTAAACCGACTCATGACGCCCAAGTGTGAAACTAGTGATGATGAGTTCCTAGAATAGTTTAAGTCTAAATGATATTTGCACGTACTTACATACATACGTACTAAAAATACGCACATACATATGTATGTATTATGTTTGTTGTATTCCGCTGGCTCTGAATTATTGGAAATAAAATGTAATAAATTAATAAAAATAAGTGTGCGTGTAAAGCTGTACTAATGCTGTTATTTTAGTTTACGGAGATATTCAAAATTGTCCCGTTAGTTATATAAATTGTTTTATTAGTACTTACTACACGAATGCCTGTGTGCTATAAGCTTATAAACAAAGTCGATCATAAAGATTAGATCATATATGTATGTATGTATATGGTATTGTTGGTTTTATTCAATAATATAATTTTCATAAGATTAAGAGTGTCGGTAGCGAGTATTTGCTAGACCTATAGAAATATAAACACCTATCTCTAACTTATCTGGAAATTCATATTTGCATTCATATACATATGTACATACATACATATGTACATGTGTACATTTGAAGTCGTTTGTATGTAAATACCCGTACTTATGTATATAATTTTATGTTTAGTCAAAACTACTAATCGCAAATGGATAATATTTTAAAAAATTAAGTATTTGAAGTATCCTTTTTGTTTTGATAAAAAATTATTTCGAGTTAGCAATCAGAATTTTAACTCAGAAACATTTATACGTACATATGTATGTGCTACCCAAGTATAATATATCCGTTACTGCAAAGGAAATAAAAAATAATACAAACGTAATTGAAAGAAGTTCTTCAATTTTCATACCTTGTACATATGTATGTATTTATAATCATACAACATATGTATGTATGTATGTATATATGCGAATGCACTATGTATATATAAAAATAACAGCTGGAAAACCACGAAACGAATGTACGTATTTATATAAACGTTTATATATGAGTTAATAACACGTGACAATAATCAATATTTTTTATTTATGGCTAAATTTGCAGTTTGTGTAGAAAAAATAAATAAAAATACTTCTATTCTCATGGAAGTAAATTCAACTTTTTTAGTTCCCAAAACATTCTAATCAATAAAAATGCCTTTATAACAGAAACTTAATATTATTATAAATAAGTTGAACATTATTTACAAATTGTCTTCTGTAACCGTTTGCATAATAAAATAAAACATAAAATACAAAATTCAAAAATTTTTTTTTTTACGAAAATACTGAAAATTTTCAGACTGTAAATAAAATTACCTAAATGAAAGTGTGTGTTGTGTCGAATTTTTAAAAATATGATTATAGAATGTATTCGTTTTTTATTGTTTTTAAAATTAAAACAATACATACGAATGTCGAATGTTTAAAATAACTTACTTGATGAATATGTTTTACACTTATTTCGCAGTAACTGTATATGCTTAAAAAAATACATACATATACATATGTATGTACTTCCTATAAACACAAAAACCAACTGTTACTTTTCAAGTTTTTTTTTTACATCGAGTTTTGTTTTTGGATATGTATGTATACGTTGAGGTCGTTTTTTAATCTCTTTATTAACAATTGTAAGCGGCTCTTCAAGTTAATTAATATGAGAATATCTTGCATTTATAAGATAACGAAATTTTAGGGCTTTGTTCAAGCAATTTGAAATGAAACTACATTGCTCGCAAAATTATTTGTCGCACAAACGTGTTATTTTTATGAAATAATCTCCAAACACTTATACGTATGTAAGTATGTATGGGCTTTGTAATCTCCGTTGCTGAATTTTTTACAATTATCTGACATTAACGACTAAGCGTGTTCTGTTCTGCCGCCCCTACACAACCTTTCGATCGACTAAACTTTACGTGATTTACGATGTTCGCCCACGCTCGGATTTCTTACGAGTAAAAAATATCGTTTGACATGTACATATTTACTGTACGATGTGCAGTTGTGAAATCCGTAAGTAGCTGAATTCGCAGTAACACAATATACATATTCACATATCTACGATAATTGTATTGGAGTTACATGGGTATAGCTAATAATGTCATAATGCGAATACAGATGAATCAACAAATATGTATATAATAATTATTTTGATAAGAATTCCTTTTATTTTTGTAAATATAATGAAATTTAAATTTTCTGAGTATACGCTTAGCAAAAAAAGAGTTATCCAAATCGTTATTAAACGTATATGAGTTACTCTTTAATATTTTACTTAATAACAATATAAATTCAACAGATACTGATTACACTTTTAATATTTAATATTATTTATAGGTTTCAACCTTTACAGAATATGGATTTTAAGTTAATTAATTTTACATTTTATATACATATATGTTATATCTAAAATTAAGACATGTTTAAAGTACGGTTGTATAATGATTGACGCTTAGCTACGCGAAATGGGCATCGCGTCATCATTCTGAACACAATGAAACCACAAATTGATAGAAGCAGCCAAAATAAATATAAAAACAGATAAATGAATCGGTTGGGCAGCCAGAGTACTGTGTAGCTAAGTTGATAGTTTTCTGCAAAGTAACGCATATATTAGTATGAAAGTATACTATTAATATTTATCAAATCGAATAATCATAATTAACTCACCTAACACCGCGTACCCAAGACCCATCTTCATTTTCCCCATGCGGTACGAAGCTGTAGGTACCATAATCTCCAGATACTGATGCTCCTTCTCTTTTAGAGAGCGCAAATCGAAATGTCGCACTGTCGACTCATAAAAATTTACTACGTGCGTTGATGGATGTATGAATATTCTAGATTCATGCCAGTGGCCAGAGAATATAACATGAGGATCCAATTCACTAAGTACCGAACGCAAAAGTGGTCCACCACCAATGAGAATTGGGGCATGCGAAATACCTACACGTAAGCGTTGTGCATTGTGTTCACGGTCTGGATTCGAAAAGTCGAGCATCATCCGATTTATTTTAAAAAACCGTAACATATTTTCGTAGTCAAAGAGATCTTCACTTTGGAAAGACTCTTCGAAGCGGCGCACATTTGAATTTGAAATATATTCTCCATCCTCACCGCCAATGTCGTTATCTCCCGGTACATGAATCCGCTGCGCATATGGAGAGATTAATTTGAACTATATACATTCATACATACATATATATATTTACATGTTAAATTTTGAATGTAGCTCAACCTGAAATGCGGGTAACTTACTTTTATGTTTGTGTTCGTATTGTAAATTCGATTGAATCGTTTGACGTAGCTATCAAAGTCTTGTTGGTTTGCAATGCTTCCCTCATCTAAGAGATCGCCAAGAAAGCAAATAATATGTGGCTGTGTAAAGTCTAGTGTTCGCTCAAAAGTCTTTTTCAAATATCTGGGGCGAAAAAATTAAAGTAGAATTTATTTTTTAAAACTTATAATGATTAATGATTTATTTTCACATGGTGAACACATAAAAACCTTATAATAAAATGATTTCAACCATATTGGTACAAAAATTGTATTTTTACCTATCTGCATCGTAACGCGAAATAGGGCTCCAAAACCCCTTCTCGTAAGAATTGCCAATTAATTGTGGATCCGCTACAAACAATATTCTTGTACAGTTATCTAAATAAAAGTAATTAGCAAAAAGTTATAAATATTAATGAATTGTATTAATTACCGTGTTTACAATAAATTTGTTGCCATGTGGTCTGGTTGATGTAATAAACTATAAATTCGTTGAAGAAAACCAGCAACAAAGACAGAGATATGAATCCACGTATTATTAACCTAAAAGATAAGCTTTATTAATCATCAAGATTTGAAATATGTCAATACAAACGTACCGATTTATCAATCGAAGCGATGCCATAGTATATGTCTCGAAAATGTTTCACTTTGTTTCTTCTTAATAAATAATAATAATTCTATAAATAATTTAATTCCATAAAAGCAGCTAAGCTTTCAAAAATGTAGTTCCTTTTTATTTGGTTGCTACATAACACCGTGTTCCTTTTACTTCTTAGGCTCCAAATGGCCTTTAAAATAAAACCAAACTAAAGTTCATTTACTATGTCTGTCTTAACTGATAATTAATTTTGCAACGAAATTTACATGCACTAAAATAGCAAACAAGCATTCTCAATACTCATTGAGCGATACTGTTCCGGTTGAGGTCCACTATTTATGTTCACAAATTCTGCGATAAAAGGCAACCGCTTTCAGCCTGGCTGTATAAATAATAAACGCCATTGTAGCAGTCTGCTACGTCACTTCTTTCATAATTTAATTAAAGAACATTAACATTTGGCTTATGGCTTTCGATTTGTTGATTGTATAAGAGCATATGGTGTATGTTTATACCTATGTATGTTTGTATGTGGTTATATATTTTTTGTTATGCTGCCTGCTCCATTTACTTAGTATATTGTGGGTAGGTCTCTTGTATTCGCATTAACTCTTTTACAATCTCATTATTTATTTGTAGGTACTTAGTTAAAGGTTCTCTAACTTTTTGGCTTTAATTATGCAGATGTATATTCTTGTGAAGAAGAAATTGTTGCTGCATCTTATTTGGCTGCATATTTATTTTGGTGTTTTTCCCTTTACAGTTGTTCTTCAGTTTTGTTTTGCTTAAGCCTTTCGTAAAATTGTTCCCAGTTTGAAATTTTTTCTGCGCGTGGATAAAAGTTGATCGTTTTAAATCATGAGAGAACCTTAAAAAGTGGCAACTTTCAGTACAAGGGCTTACATATATTCAAATTAGTGAGCCCCTTTTTCACAGTTGGTTATTATTATTTTTGGGTATAAAGCCAAATATTAATGGTTTGATATAAAGCAAAGAAATTATGGCTATTTTTTTTCGGTGCTTCCAAGCAATCAATACAAGTATTTAACTAGTAGATGTTATGTATATTCCGCACGTGCTCTCTCAATCCACATTTTGTTGTGAAGCGTCTTTGGCAATAGGAGCATGGCACAACACTACGTTTGCATTTATCCTTTAAAATATGTTCATCTAGCTTTTCTTTGAAACGAAAAGGATAGCCACAATGTGGACAATATACAATTTCATTTTTGTGAATAACTTCATTATGGTATTTCCATTGATCATAAACCTTAAAGTATTTGTTACAATCTACACAATGATAACGTGAGCTTGTTTGTTCCGTGTGTGTAGTGATGAAATGACGTCTAAGAGTAAACGTTCGAGTGAAAGATTGCTCACATAGTGGATCAGGACATTTGAAACTACGAGGTCCATGCCGCTGCTTTATATGTTCTAACAAGTGGACTTCCCGCATATAAGCACGACCGCATTCATTACATAAATGTTTTTTATCTGCAGGTAGTATTTTGTGGTCTATCTCTATATGTCTATACAGTGTTGGTTTCCAAGAAAAGCTTTCAGAACAAATAGTACATGTATAGATATTTGGATCGTACACCCCATGCTCAATTTGTTTGTGTTCTATAAAACGTTTACCTATCTTGGTAGTAAAGTTACATCGATCGCAATCAAAGCTGGACACTGGTGTAACTTTTTTACTCTTTAAACGTTTTTCTGCTGGTTCGTAATTATCTGAGAACTGACTTTCGTGGTCTCCAAGACATTCAGAATTGTTGGGATTTTCATTTTTTATCATATGAAGTTGCTTGACAGATTGTAACAAATGCTCACCATTTGGTTCCAATGGTATTGATTCTTCCAAATCACTACAAGCGGAAGCAGGCTGGTATTTTCCATAGCTTTCTACGTTAGAGCTTTCTGTCTTCGGAGTTGGAGATTGTCTTGATAAGCAACTTTCCTTTAAACGACGAAACTGGACAAATTCTTCTGATTCTTGGCATCGCAATATAATCTTTTCCGCAACCAATATCGATGCAGCGCAGCGTCGGCAAATGTGTGCCTCTGGCTCAAACTTTTTTGAAACCTGTGGAAAGTACGTACATACATAGTATATTTTAAAATACGACCATTCTGAATTAATAGCAAATTTTATAATGTACTTTTACTCCACTGATGTTAAAAATAACACTAGGTAAATATTTTTTCCTCATACATTCGTAGAGAGAAAAATTCTTAGGATTTTCTTCAAAACAAATCCGACAACAGAGAGTCATTTTTGATTATTTCTATGCACCTTCTCAAATATTTTGGTTGCTCAATACGTTCCACAACATACATATGTATGTCTAATCCAACAGCTGTTGTAAAGCGTTCGCTTTTGGATGTAATTATTCAGACATGGCATATTAGGGTGGTGAAGTTGTGGTAAGGTAAAAAATGAACTTTCCAGGTGGCAGCGACAATAATTGCAATGTGACTAATATCTAGGAAATGACTAATATCCGAGAAGTTAGGTATTTCGACCCGTGATCTTCACTGCTCTGGACGTTTGCCCCTGTGAATAGGCTACATTTCTTTGTACATGTATTCCAAAAGGTAAATTGCGTACAAGCGTAGTATAAAGGAAGTGTTTAGATATCTACATAAGTATGTATGCATGTAGCACCGAGCATTTGCATATCGCAAAACTGTTTGTATGTGTGTTTGAAGGTTTTTAGAATATCTACATATTTATGTGACAGTGTATGTGAATCGGGTGAAAAGGAAACAACTTTAGGGGTAGTCAATAGGAAACCCCCTCGGAACACTATCGTAACAATAACAAAAGGCACTTCTTTGGTTTGGCGGGCGGTCGTACCATAAATCTTTAACTTTATGGCATCAATAAATGTCGAGGAGAGCTGCAAAATCGTCGTCGAGCAGAAATGGCTGCGTCGGCAGCGACGTGCTGAAGGATTCGTAAACACATACCGACTGCTTATGTGACGGACAACTGAACGGTAGAGTGCCAAGATAAAGCTGGTTGGTAGTATTCCGATTAAGTTGGCTGACAATTACCACCCCTCGCTAAAATGTTTATGCTTTCTCTGCCTCATTATTTAGAATTGTGTTTATGTACCGTCATGCGTACATACATACATACATACATTGGCCGAGTGTTTTCTAATACATATGTACATATGTATGTATGTAGGTTTGTGCTGGTGTACCCGGTAGTAAAATTATGAAATACACAAACAAGATACATTTATGTTCTTGTTGTTATGTAGCAAGGTTCAAGTAGACCACCGCTTTGACTCTTTTAATTAGAATATTGATTGATTTAATATTTTGCTAAACAAATTAGAGAAATAATTTGAAACTCGCACAGTATGTAGTAAAACTTTTGCAACTTACATGTCGTTGCCGCTTGAGGGGCTAGTACAATGTACAATCTCTGAGTTGTGTTGCTCAGAAGCCTGAAAATTCGTCAACCATGAATAGTTGGTAGTTTCGTATTATGAGCGCTCGGAAATTTTCGACGGGGTAGGAATATATGTATGTATGTCTTATTACTATCCCCCATAACTGCGCCAACAGCAAGGATATGTCCTTATTACATGCCACACCATGTCGGCGCATAACGCAAGGTTAAGGGGTGTACAAAAACTATAAAATCCGAATTACTCTGCGCAACGTCACTATGACGCGGCTGTGCGGTTGGGTCGTTTGAATGAACGGTCGTAAAACAGCGAGCAGTCGTCGATGCTCGTAAATGCGAACATCATTATCGGCTTTAGGGCTGATGAACATTATCGCGCAGGATTAAAACATGTACATATGTATGTGTGTTTAATCATAACAATCTTCAACTTTGATGAAATTACTACTTCTTGCGCTTTCTCCACGAGTTTGTCATAAAAATCCACTTCCACATGCGGTCGTGCGTTTCACACCTTACTTGCACAACAAATCAAACTGCTAGAGCGCATAAATTTTCTACTTTACTTATACCATACACTTCTGCTACTCATACTACCAAATCCGTTCATTTACTACTTTTAAAAACCTTACCTAGTTTTATCATCCAGCTTAGCTCTCTGCCTTGTGCAACCCCCAGCCGTACACTTTACTAGTCTAGAATGCAAGCGTGACCGTCACGGCGTCCTTTGGTTTTCGTCCTTTTCATTTTCATCGCATTGTTATCAGGAGCTCGCAACACAAAACGCTCATGAGAAAGGCTAATAAAAAAGTCGTAAACTCTTAAATTGACGCTTAGAAAGTGGCTTTCCGCTACAGAACTTTGCAGTTGAATGGGTGGAATGAACTTCTATTTGCTGCCACAGCATTTTACGATCGCGCACGCACAGTTCTCCTTGCGCCGCTGTGTTTGTGGGATGTTAATTAAGCCCGAATACGAAGGGAAATTGCTAACAAAGTTTATGGTTTCGCTTCCATAAAATTGTTTATTAAATAATACGCACACATACACGTATAGCAGTTTGAACTTTCTCAATTCAGTCGAATGCGCCTCATTTTCCTTTGCACAAGCACACAAATTCGTAAACAAACTTCACTTGTATTATATGTGTGTATGTACAAATGTGCACAACTCATATTTAATAAAAGTAAGAATACATACTCTTACATTCATACTTACGTATGTGCTCATAAATAATTTCCTTTATATTAATTTATGTACCGTATGTAATTATGTAAGAATTTCTTATGTAGGTATACATATGTATATCTGTATGTAAAATTAGTATTGTTGGCAACAGTATGTATGTACCTGTAGACTAAACAAAATAAAAACATGAAAAGAAAACAACAACATTACCGAAATTTCAGTCAGTCCTACCAATGTTATTTGGAGGTGTCGACGATCGTTTTCGAACCTGGTGGCGTGCTCTATTCGGGCGACTTCATGCTTCAGCAGCAACCATAAAATAAAGTAATAAACACAAAAATAAAAATAAAATGCACACCGAACTGCTTCATAACATCAAAAGAAGTTCTCGTCATCAGCATCAGCTGCAGCAGGAAGAACGGAAGCATTGCATTACCAGCAGCGAACGCTCCAAGTAAACAAGTAGTGACCCCCATAAGATGCGTACAGATCGCTCGACACCTCGAATAGTTTGTAGTTTTGTACCACACAGAAAGACCGAACGTCGTATACGAGTATATTATATAGCGTAAGTTCTCGTCCCATAAAAAAGCATAGAAAATTGTCTGCGTAAAATTTGATTGCAGTTCGTGAGACAGAAGCGTTCGTTTGTTTTCTGAAACAGCAATAAAAGAGCGATCAAACTGGAAGCGGTTGGATTCGTTACTTTATGTGGCCGCATTAATAAGGCATTAAAAAGTTTAGCAGTTGTGATACGACAATATCCACATTCTCATACTTTAATGCATACTATGTTGTGTGTGATTGGACTGTCGAGGGAGCAGGTATTGTATACATGCATACACATGTATGCACATATACACACATGTTTGAAAGTAAACAAATCGCTGTGTAATGTTTTTAATTGCTGCGAGTTCAAAGTGATCGCAAAGATCAAGGTGTGAAGTTTGTATTTGATGTCATTGCATACATATACACACATGTGTATGTATATTATGAGCATCTTTTTTAATATTTCACATCATAATTCAATGAAATATTTTCACTTTGTACTGCTTTACGGTAAATACGAATATGCATAAATATTTACCAATTTACTGCATGAATGTACATATATGTACATTCATGAGTAAGATACATGCATATGTATATTAATTTTTAACTTTAGATCCCAATACTTAAAAGCATTTCATCGACAAAAATAAATTAATATTAAATAGCAATTAGCAAATAACAATAAACTTTTTTCCACAATCGAATAGTTAATATTTCTTTGTTCTTTACAGCAGAATGTTGCACAGAGTTTACTAATTTTTTCACATATCGAGAGACATGCAAGAGAAATAGGCTTAAATATACTAAATGTGTACATTAAAATGCCAAGAAGAAATGGCTGTTTAGACGGACAATTTAAAAAGAAAATTAAATTTTCTCGAAGAAGTTAACAGATAAAACTGTAAATTTCACGAATAATTGATATGTTACAACAATCCTTTGAAAATGGAGTCCAAATACTCCTCTCCCTTCTATACATAATAAAATGATTAATTAACCCTTTGCTCAATGCTTTTGATCAACTTTCTTTTTATGAAAGATGCCTTAATGGTATCCTGCAAAAAGAAGAAGGAACTCACTAGTTCGGATCCGATCATGAGAAGTCGTAGTTCTCATTTATATTGTATAATCACAATTGAAAGTGAAAATTTGTTTCAAATATTTTTCGAAATTCAAATATGATATTTCTTATCAATAACGTCTGATTGCACTCCTCAATATATGTATGTGAGTATGTCATGAGTAAGATACCTAATATAAAATGAGAACTTTTCATTATTAAAATACAACTATATTGACAAAAATATGGATTTTATTTAACATTAAATATCTTATTAGCCTTATCACACGAAGCAACTTTTGTTAAACTTGGTTTTTCCACAAGGAGAATCGCGCCGAGTTTCCCGTGTTTCTTTGTTCTTTACAGCAGAATGTTGTACGTTTTTAATTTTTTTTCTATCGAGTACATGCATTTGCGTATATAGAAATAGGCTTATTTTGAATATATACTAAATGTTAACATCTTTTGGTAAGTAATTTGCAAATATGTAACAAATATACATAATATAATATAAATATTTTAAAAAAAATGACGATAAAAAAATCGAATTAATTAACGATATTTTGAAATGTATGGATGAAGCCATACAAATTGATTCAGACGATAGTAAGATGCTTTTGATATATCTTTGTTTTAATAAATAAAATGTATTTCTTAATTGACAGAGCTGATTAATATATGTATGTGATAGAGTGGCCCAAATACCTATAATCAAAAAGAAGCGACAATGGGTTAAAGTAAATTTTTAGACAATGGGTTAAAGTAAATATGAAAGAGAATAAAAAACTATAGAGTTGCGCAACACAAGTTGCTCGTGTGAAGGTAATGGGCAACAGCAAAAGAGAATCGCCCGAGAATCAGCAACAAAAGTTGCTTCATGTAATCGTACACTTAACAAAGCTGCTCTCCCGGGAAAGGGTATCAAAATTTCTCATGAAAACATAACTACAAATACCATACAATCATCTGAAATTATTTTCTCGCATTTGTTTTGTTCTCTCATTCATTTTAAAGTACCTACCGCGTATGGAGAAATTGGGAGAGATAAGTACATATAAGTATATTGGAAACCGGCTTTTGGCAGAGATACTCCAATAGGATAGATGCCGAAAGGTAGCTGGGTGGTTGTTTAGCGTTTGGGTGTTCATTGCTGCCTGGCTGCGTGGTTAGCCGTTCGTGTTCCTGTTCTTCAACTTCAGTTCTTGTCGGACATTGAATGAATACGGTCGAGTTCTTGTTAAATACGCGCGTGTTATTAAACTCTTCATTTATGTGAGAGGGATGTGTATAATTGAAAATAAAATTTAATATTTTTATAAAAAAGTAAACATTTAACAACAAAAAATATTTATCATATGCGTTAAGAATAATTTTCGTTGTTGTCAGTGAATTTTCGATACAAGGCCTATTCATTCAAACGTTTTTTAATTAAGCTGTACGAAGGTAATTGAACTGTCTCGCGTCGATTTGTCGCAGTTGCAGACGCTATTCATTGATATATAATATAAGTATATTAACACGCCGCGCATATCTTCGCGATACATATTTCCTATGGACACATTAATGGATATACCATATACAAATACATATGTATGTACACATCAGCTAGTACACTTAAAGCAGCATATGAACTTACATTAATGAGCGCGTACAATTACCGACGACGGCAACAAAGTCGACGATTGTAGCTTCATTTGTTTAACACATACCAACACACGCACACCCATAAGTTTTCAGTTTGCTGTTGACGGTATGATTGTTGTTGACGGTATGATTCCACACAAACGATAGTGCCATCAATCGTGCCGCACGCCTCCTTTTATCACATTCGGCACAAATACGCGTCGACAGAGCCGTGGCCGCGAGCATTTCTCATTGCGCGGTTCGATTTCAAAGTTAAATAATACAAACAATACCCATAAAAAGATTACAAAAATACTATGCCGGTATGGTACAACAACATCAATTTATTAATTACACAAATATCGAATGCATTTTTATCTCTGGTTTCTCCTTCGCTCCGGTCAGAAAGTTAAAGTAATAGACAATAACCAGTGAATACCCAAGGCATATAGTGAGTGTGTACATAAGAAACGCGTTTATTTGAAAAGTGCAACGGCGAAAAAGTGAACATCAAACAATCCAACAACTTCCCTACCAAAACGGTACTAAATAAACTTGCGGCTTTCGACAATCAACGCTCGCCAGAAACATCGATGCATTTACGGCTGCACTGACCAAAAAGTGCGAAATTGCCGAAGTTCGGTACTGTGTTTATCTCCAGATACGTGTATGTCGATGCGTACCGGTGTATAAATGTACTAAGGAAAATAAATATTGGCTGGAAAACAACAAATATTTGCTTAAGTGCCAAGTGAAGTGAGTTGGTTGTGACCCCACACGCATATACATATGTACATACAGATGCGTTTTCCATTGCTTCCCTGCTTGGTGTAATATTTCTGTGAATAATTATTAAAACCATCGTTCACCCATAATAATCGTTTTCGTTATAAATTTACACCAATGTGGTCGTTGCAAATCCGCGGCCAGTAAAAATATATATATACTTTTACGTGCTTACTTCTGGATCTAAGAAAAATTATCCGATAATCGAAATGGATTCTTCCCGCATTTTTAATTGGTTATTGACTACAGCACTCTGTCTACTCCAACTAATAAGTGAGTACATCATAAAACCTAATCACAATTAAATGATAAATTATATGTGTATGTAGTTATATATAATACCGTGTCACACATACTTTAATGGCACTAAAAAGTGATACCTAGGAATCTAAACCGTAAATGTTAAGATAGATAGATTTATTGTGTGTGACTGGACCAAATTAAAGTTAGGGGAAGATAATACCGCTCTAGACCCTTGCTAGCTCCCATAAAACACTAATAATACTCATAATGGGCGATCACGACGAATCGCTCTAAAAGATCTGTTATTGTCTAGAATAAATAAAAAATGTTGCTTTATTGTCCTACCAAGGAGTTTTTGAAAGCTCGAATTTGATTATACCTTTTACCTTATTTTTCGGATATGTGTGGCTGACTCAGCCAGGTCAAAGCTTATCAACGTTCTTCTCGGTTAGTTTTATAGGGTAATAGTATATACAAGTATTTATCGAAACAGGGGAGTCTTGACATGCATACACTTTCATGTTACCTGTAAATATAAATTAAGATACATAATTAAGTTAATTACGAACAGCAATCTTAATGTTTTTATTTTTTTAATGGGCGAGTGTGTGTGCATGTGTTTATTGTCTATATGGCTTTGGCAAAAAGTTGTGGATATGCAAAGTAGCTGCCTTGATTAAATGTTGGCGGTCAATAACTATGTCACAAATTCTTTCAGTCCGTTACTCCTAGTAGGTACAACAAAATAGTACGTATTATCCACCTTCTGAGCTGTGGTTATTACTAACCTGTTTCCTATCATTCCACATGTAAAGTATATTGAAACAGTCATTGAGAATGTAACAAATACTTCGTTCGTTTCTATGAGAATCTTAATTTATTTAAATATCTACTTAAGTCCCTTGGAAGAACAAAGAGAGATTCTAGAGAACAGTCTTAGTTGAAGAGCCGATCTTATTGTGCTATCTTTCTGCATAGATACTTACATATCCATATATGCATGTATGTAGTGTGTACATAAATTTTCACATATACATACATACACATACATATATGTATAAGTGATTATAATGACGCAGCTTTACATTATTATATTATGTTGTACCATTGCAGTAAGTACTCGTAGTAGTAATGCTTGTACCTAGGTTCAGCACTATGATTGTTTCCGTCTCGTTTCGCTTTGTCTTCTTTGCTGCCGGGCTGGTATAAAACGAATTAATTTCTAGGGTTACTGATTTGTTCTTTTGTGTTATATTAAGTCGGATCTATTTTTATGCACGAGTGTGCTTTCTCCATTTGAGCAATTAGCCACTGACAATGCCTTTGTAAACCGTACCCAACTCACTTTTCTTGCGCTCCTTCCGAGTTTCCTTGTGCGGTCGCAAGACAATATTTTCCTTTCAGTAGCTGTCAGCGCTTACTTACTTACTAAAATCTTGTATTTGTTGGTTTGCATATTTTTTCCACATAAATAACTTAACATAAATTAGTCCACTTGAAGAACTCTTAAAAGACAAACTTAAGACTACAACCGAAATACTATTGGAATTTTTTTTTTTACTTCAAACAATGTGCTTCACTATTCCTTTGTATTTGGGCCGCCGTCGTAGCAAGTAATCATTTGTAGTTTCTTCCAAGGTTTCAGTTTCATTTGTCGATATCTGCTTTTTTCGCATTAAATATTTTCTAAGCGGAATCATCATCTATTTTGACATCGTTGTATTGTTCATGCAGTCCAATACGTTACGGAAATTTCGAAGTTTTCAGTTCACATTTCTGCCATGAGAGATTCTTGGGCACTCGCGAATTTATTATATAGGGATATTGAGCATTTAACAGCCCAGTTCTCCGCAATTATCCACAAGAATACATGTACATATATCTTAAAAGCAGCATTTATACACCTACTCATTTCTTCTAAAACCCAATGGTTCATCGATATTTACGTGCATAAAGTGTAGGATTATAGAAATTATTGACTGTTTATTTGCGGTTGCTGAGAGATTATGCCTGAAATTTTTTATCTGCTTTCATTCCTCAACAAATGGTATCATCCATTGTTTCTTTTCTACTTATGATTCATCCACAATCACTTTCGCGAATCTCGATGTACAATAAAATGCTTTCAGCAGCCACAGCAGGGCCAACGAAATCAACAATAAAAGCAAGGACAACACCGCTGATTGCCATTAATGCAGTTGCTGCCATTCAAATGTAGCGGCAGCAAACGGCGCCAGTTTAGGTCGGTGCAGTAAACTCTCATGGGCGTAGCGAATATGCTTTGAGGGGGAATTATCCATGTGAGGCCGAATTGGAACCAACTTACATTGCCGAATAAGAGGAAAAAAATATACGAATATACATATATATATATATATACATATATATTATAACCGATGCATTTTATGGGAGCGATACGCATGCGCTCCCCTTGCATTTTAGCGTTAAAACGTACTTAGGCAGTTACACGCAAGACACCGGTTACGAAAGTATTTGTGTATCGTCAATAAGTTGGCATTACCTGTTTGTACGTTACGCCACTGTAGCGAATAAGCCCTTTAGCAGCTTCAGACATTTTTGCATTCAACAGTCAGTTTGTATGTCCGCGCGCCAATTGTCTGCCGACCACTCAGTTTAGCCTAATTATCTGGTGTAGGCACTTTTTTGTACAACATACTTCCTCATCTTCTGGTTCCTCACATTCTTACTGTTTGCCGGCAAAACTTCATCAATGTGATCACAAGAATCTGTTTGAAGTGTTGCACACTAACTTTCGACTTTTGTTGCGATAGTATTGGATACTTGCGCTTCTACCTTCTTCCAAACCTATAAACGAACAATTTGAACTCATCGCGCCAATTTTGAACACTTCTGCGAAAATCGTTAAACCCTGGTAATATACTGCTAAAGCTATAGAGATCTTCAGTGAATTTTATTCGTACATTCAGCAAGCTGTGTTTAAAGCTTCGATGCCTTCATACCATCAAAATAAATTTGGCCCGACCTAACAAAAATTCCTCTAGAAAATATGATGTTATTAGTGATTTTAATAAAAGTTTTACATTAAAGATTTTTAGCGAATATTTTTTACCATATATGTACATCTGCATGGATGGATAGTAAATAATTAGGTATTGCACTGCGACCTAGGGTCGGTTGTGCCCCCTCTTATATCACATATGGTCACCAAGGTCCAGCATCATGAATAATTCCAGGAGCCTGCTGGGTGCTACTGAGGGGATGTGATCCCTGTCCACGTAGATGGAACCCTGGGCCCTAAGCCTGCTTCTGCAAATTGCTGGACAATCCAGAATAAGGTGTGCTGGTGTTTCCTATTCCAACTCGCAGTACCGGCAGTTTACGCAAGAGACTCTGCCCATGTTAGACAAGTGCTTCCTGAAAGTTAGGTTAATTATTTCCTTAAATCTAGAGAGGTTGTACCCTCCTAGAAGCAGCTTGGCATGGCACATTCCTGCTGTCTGCTGCCAGTACTGTTCTCTCTCCGCTCTCTCCTCCGTGCGGAGCAGCTCCTTAAGAGTGTGGGATCCCACTGCGATGCATGATTCTGGTCCCGTCATCTTGGACGCTGCCGCAGAGCGGACTAGTTCGTTGACTAGCTAGCTATAAGTTATATGCACATACGGTAATTCTACTTCATCATGCCTGATGAGGATTGATAAGGCTCAATTACCTCAATAAAAAAATTCCTTAATGACCTCAGATTTTATATCCACAGAGCAAAACTGAAGATTAGAACGAATACGGAATAATTCTGGAATAACAAAATAAATGGGGTTATAACATATATTCTTCATAACAATTAAAAATTCTTCATAAATGTGACAACAACAAATACCTAAAACTTTTTTGCAGCTTCGACTCGGTTATTTCTTCTTCTATATCCAACTGAATGCCTACATGTATTTAAACATACATATGTACATACATATAGTATGTACATTTGTACACACTGTAAAATTCTCAAAAAAAGTTTACTCAGTTGTCATTGGAAATACGAACGGTTGAGTTGCTGTCTTTATGGCTTCATGACACATAATGGAGAGGATCGAAAAACCGTGAAAAAGTCCTCATAAAAGGTGGAACGAAAACAACAACCGCAGAAGTCGCAAGACCATCGATTGTGTGTGTTAGCCATTACCACTGAGTACAAAGTTTTTCTAGCCATTAATGGATGGCGACGACCTCAAATGTTTTCCAACATCACTCCACATACACATACATATGTATGTATACACTTGAATATGCTCGTAAACAAATGTACGTTTGTACGGGCTCGAACTTGCATGTCCAATCACACCGGTGTGTACATATGTATGTCTACGGGTAATCGTTCATATACATACATATATATTTATGCAAGTATAGCTCCATATTTCAAACATTTGTGAGCTTGTCGGTTGCTGTGATGTCTGCCCGTGCACTTCCTTTCCTCCTTCCGCTTCCCTTGCCTGGCTGTCTGTCTGCCATCGCTATTTGTCTGGCTGCAGACGCGGTCCTCCATGTTGTTGCTATTCGTGCCGTTGTTCTGCAATTTGCCCGTAACGAGAGTTGGTTTGCGCTCTTGTCTTGCTGTTGTGCGACTTTTATTTTTTTCCTGTCTGTTTTTTTGGTTCGGCGTTACTCTTTCTTTTGTAGAAAATGCTTGTCCCTACTGTTGCAACGAAAGGTTGCTTATTTGTTCCATATTGTTGACTGTTGCAAATACAAGTGCTTGCGCGTCGTTGAGCTTTAAATGAGTTTTAAAACTTTTGCAAAATAGAAGCATCATTAAAGCGTATCTCGATTTCAAATTAGTATTATTTTTATCGTAAACGATATAACTTCGTTACACATAAAATGCATAGCTGATTATTTCAAATAATATTCTACAGCTTCCGCCCAATCAGAGTCATCGCGATTCATCACTACGCCTCAAAGTCAAACCGTCGTAGAGGGCGAACCAATTGTGTTTACATGTCGGGCAAGTTCTGCCGATGGCCTCCAATACGCTTGGCTTCATAATAGTAAGTAAAAGTATGCTTTATATGAGGTATGCCTGTCTTTAACCTCATATTTCTGACTTTAGATGTGCCGGTAAAAAATTCGACTCGTGTGCGACAATTGGAATCGGATCTTCACATTGAGAGTGTGCAGCGCGATGCCGATGTCGGTGATTATGTTTGCATAGCGACTAGCACGGCAAGCGGAGCTCGTCAAGCTTCACCCCCGGCACGACTTAATGTAATATGTAAGTAGACTTTTACAAACATTAGTTAAACTCATTGGAATATATGTACATATACAAACTTTCCTCTTGGAGTTGTTAATTATATTCAACTAATAATTAAATTAAACTCTATAAATAAAAGTAAATAAAATTTCGTAGTCATAATCAAATAATGAGTATTTAAAGTGATTAACGTCTGTCGTGGCAGATGTGCCACGAAAATTAGGTCCTATGAAGTCACGAACAAGCTATTTCTTTTTATCAGTTTATACATTTCAGCATTAATAGACTCATAAGCATTCATTTCTTTTGATTTGGAACCGCGAGTTGGCGCAATAACCGCGAAATCGTTGTCCATAAGTAAATAAAAAATCACTTCAATACGAAATGCCGGTATAACATATGTTAAGATGGCTCCAAAATAAGCAGTTGGTAGCATGTGTTGCACAGATTTTCGATTTAGCGTTGTTTTATCTTAGTTTTGTTTACTTTTCATAAGATGCATCAGCGCCAAGTTGCAGACTTCTTCATCTTAATTGACTGCAGTTTATGTTCTTGTGGTTATTTGTATGGAGTTTATGTTTACCCCGTCGTTTTTACGCTGTTTTCTGTTGTTGTCAGTACATTAAATATGGTTCCACACACGCAGTAGAATATGTACCTTTAGGTGCCTCGTGTCAATTCTTCAAATGGGCGCTCCAACTGCACTTGCTCGCCCCATTTACAATAGTATTCATTCTCAACTCGCCTCTTCATTTGGCTTTTCATATATTATGGGTCGATTTCCCTCTCCAAATGTCTTTCAACAAATCATTTACGTCTCGAGCGTATTCTCGCTATTTATGTACATAAATATAGAACACATGTATGTGTATACATATGAACACAATTTGTATATGTACACTCATTTATATGAAAAGAATTTACCATGTTATAAAACTTCATCTGCATTATACAAGTGTTTAATGGGAAGAGATTCGATAATCACCTGATTTTCTTACATTTTGATGTCAAATTTTACTATATACAAGATTTTTTCGGAAAGTAATAGGACTGAGTTGCTTTAAAAAAATGCATTTAATTCGTTACAATTCTTGAAAAACTTTTAAAATGGGCTCCTTCTGAGTCGAAGCAACGCTGCCAGCACGATTTCCAAGCGTTGAAGGCGTCACGGAAGCCATTCTCAGGAATAGCCCTCTGTCGTCTCAAAATACTTGCCTTTCATCGGCCTTCTCAGGCAAAAAAACAAAAAATTCTAGGGGGCCACATTTGGGCTGTAGGGCGGCTGCGGAAGCGTTGGGATGCCGGCCTTAGTTAGGTAGCTGTTCACAAAAAAGGCGGTGTGAGCCGGGGCGTTGTCGTGGTGCAACTTCCAATCGGCTGCGATGTCTTGTCGGACCCGATTGACCCTTCGCTTGAGTCTCTTAAGGACCATGAGAAACAAATTCAAGGTGGACAATGCCTTTGGTGTCAAAAAAGACAATGTGCATCGTTTTCACTTTGATTTGCTTATTCTTTCCTTTTTTGGGCGAGGAGACGCCGGCGTGTGCCACTCGGAAGATTGTCTCTCGGGATCATACTCAAAGATCCATGACTCGTCACCTGTGATTTCGTTATTAAAAAATTGGGGGCCACTTTCACACATGTTCAAATTTTCTTGGCACACTTCCACTCTGCTCTAACGAAAAAATCAAAATTCGGTGAAGCCATCTCAGCCGAGAGATAAAACCAGTGTTTGGAAAATTTTATTAAGAGTTGCCATGCTTGTACTGGCTCAAAAAGGGTCTATTTTAAAGATTTAATGTAATTTAAATGCAAACCTATAAGATTTTTATGTGATCTTCAGAATATACTTATATTTTCAATAGTCTTGAAAAATATAAAACAGTTCACATAATACCAGAGTAGGCACGTATGTTCCATAGCCACCACCTCTTGCCGCCATTTTTCTTGTTCTTATTTGGTTTTAAATGTGTGTGCGTATTTTTGATATAAGCACATTCATACATACATATAACTTCACGTGGTTCTGCCCAAGCCAAGTCAATTTTATTTCATGATTTGCTGAAGGCGACATTGCCTCCACCGCTATCACTGTTCACACTGCTGTCTTCCCGCTATTATTCTGTTATTCGTCTGCGTTCAGCTGCTGCTCGTAAAATTTTATGCGTTTTTCCGGCGTTGAAAACGAAAATGAAATGGAAGTTGGTGCACAATTCTGAACAAATGCCAGCTTCTCGTATTCAAGTCAAGCCGAGCCGGGGTGTAAATGTTATGAGCGACTGTAATGTTGGTAAACTTTACGTAGCAAATACACAGTATATACTATACATATGTATGTGTGTGGGGTATGGGTATTATGTGTGTGCATAACAAGTATTACATACTCTTGTTATGAGTGTTTGTATGCGGGTGGGTGATGGAAAAGCAGTGGGACATGGTGTGCGGAGGGTCGTTAGAATGTTTATTCCGTTAGTTGTTGGGTTGTGCTGATGTTCTGCCGTTTTTAACGATTTGCCTTTTTATTTTGTTTTTATGTTTTCATGCCGCTCTGCTGCATTTAACGACTTTTCTCCGTCTTCTAGTGTTATCCGGCCACCCCAATTTCAATTTTATAAGCCCGTTTGTGCGTATATATGTAGGTATCGGTGTAATGCGATTATTTTATACACTCTGGTGTTCTTTGCAAATGTTCTGATTTTTCCAACATTTCCTTAATATTTTTGTTTCACTTCCATGCATATTTGTGTTTCTTAAATACCATTTGGTTATAGAAAATAACTCTGAGAAATGAAGTATGAAGTCTCGTTTTTCGCCAAGTGAGTGGGTGGCATTGGCGTATTACGTCGCTCAAGATGTAGACAAACAACCCCGTGAAAATTACATTCCAATTGTAAAGGAACAGCGACTGACTTTGCAAACATTGTTTTTAGCGATTGTTGGCGATTGTTTCAATGTCCTCATTCATTCTCAACGGCATTCAGTAGATCCTTGGTTTGCCATTCATTGTCAGACAAATATTATTGCTTTTGTTCGCTTTCTTTGTTGTAAGGGGAATGATTTTGTTGTTTTTGCTCTCCTGTTGTTGACGTTTATTGTTTACATTGATGCGTGGGTTGGAGTGCTGTTGACTGTTATGTTCACTTCAATTGGGTGGCAGAGTGGTACTGGTATATAGGGTAGCATATACTGCTTCTTTGTGGAGACGGTGAGAAAATGTGTGTTAATATTGCATAAAAACGAAAATTGGTTAGCAACAAGATAATCTTTACCAAAGTAATTAGGCATTCAACAAAAATTTCAAATTTTAACACGAATTATGTATGTATGATTAACTTAGGAGTATGTAAGGTCATACATATATGCACTTTATTATAAAAATTAAATTTTTGATTCTATTCTTAGCAAAATACCTATGTAAATAATCTTAGGTTTAGGCAGTTAAGAGTCGTTTTCTCAATTTCTGCTTAGCTGCCATCTGTCAGTCAAGTTCTGGTATACTAAACCAAGACTTCTTCTTTCCCCAAAGAACCTTTTTCTTTTCAGAACTCAACTAATAAATGACTGCTAGTCAGACATAAACAGTCCTCATTCGTTTGCCATAGTCTTCAACAAAAGGGGGTCTCTCATCCGAGGCTGTTTAAACATTTTCATTGGGGGCGCTTTTTACGTGGCGGGTCCCAAATCCAGAGGATGTTTCGCCTTCTCACTTTAGCTCGCCTTCAAACGGATGTTTTTTGGCTATTCAGAGGATACTTGGTCCAAGGACTCGGCTATGACCGCGTAAGCGGTTTCGACGCCAGTAAAGAAGAAGAAACAGTCTTCATAGTCTCCCATAACTGGAAAATTTCATGAACACAACGTTTTCGAACACTATTTTGGTAATATTTCGTTCAAATTATCTTTGATAAACGGACAAGTTTTCATAAAATTTGTCAAGTAATTCATAGATCCCACTTTTATAAGTTCTTATTAATATTTTGTGTTCTAAGACATTTTTTTAAAGATTAAGACGTAAAATGAGCACAGCAAACAAATTGTCTGGTTCGCGCTGGCTCAACGGAAACTAATAGGAAAATTGTCATTCATTCACTCCTGGCTGAAATTTATTAATCGACAGATTTGCTCGCATTTATTAGATAAATAGAAATATAGTTCTGAGTTGCAGCTTCTAACTCTAAGAATACATTTTAAATAATGTTTTGCCACGCCCTCACATATAGACTAAGGGAACTAGCCGGACAAACACACTGGGATGGTGGGTGTTCGGTTATGACGAATTTCACTGTATTACTAAAACGAGTTTCGTAGTATCTACATATGTGTTTATATGTGTGTGATATAGATGGTTGATTGCAAATTTACATGTATGTATATATTACACATGTATTTACTTTCATTTGTATTCGTCTAGTTGAAAGGCAATTGAACTCACATCGCTCCTTGCATCGTCAAAGGTGCAGCAATGTAATCACTTCGCGTTAAATTTATTTCCGTCTTTTAACACCTTCATTTACCTTCGAACAATCAAAGTGAAATATTTCTCGCACTGCATTTCCAAACAACGTACTATAAACAAATTTTTTGTAAGGCTAAAAATAAAGCAAACATGTTAATTACAATCGCTGCATCAAGGTATAATTGATTGATAAACTTAACCTATTTGTTTACTCAGTATACGATCGCTGGCACGTCAGGGTTAGGTAGCAAAGAAGACTAGAACAGAGCACCAACATATGTATATAGTATGTACGTAGTGCTGGAAATGTTTGTCGTAAACCAAAAACTAACTATCTAAGTAAAGGAATGGCAGCCGACAGTTAATATTGGTATGTTGATTGGCATTACCTACCTGAATTATCTTTTATCTATGCAGAAGCATTTTTAAATTTGGTTGCTAAATAAATTATACGTGTGAGTTCAATTTCAATGTAGCAGGAGGAAATAAATGATTATAATTTCTATTAGCGCTATGTATTCGTATATTCAAATAGATTACACTACTTTCGCTATACACTCCAAGCTAAGTAGCAGCCAATCAATCAAAGGTTTTATACTCATACTTAAAAAAATTCGTTCACCACCTTAATTTGTAAGCCACTTCAGTTGCCAATACTCCGTTTTACCTCTCTTTAATATCTTATTTCGCCAATTTGCAGGGATTCAGGCGGCTTCTGTGCAATTGTCAAGCAGCAATCACAATGAAGTCACTCTCAAGTGCCATGTGGAGGGCTCTTCTGGCGACGGAATGCTCGAAATCGAATGGTTCCGCAACAGTGAAAAATTGAGTACACTCAAAAATATTGAACTGCAACAAAATCGACTTATTATACGCCAACCCAGTGCCGCAGATAGCGGACTCTATCGCTGTATAGCCTCTAATGCAGCTGGGCGTGCGATGAGTAAGAAAGGCTACGTATTAAAATGGTCGAACAACAAAAGTGGTTCGTTTGAACGCGACAGCGCCAGCTTTACGTCTTCCAGCTGCATTCCGCGACTCAAGAAAAATCAAAAATTGCCCATAAACGCTATGAAACAGATATTTCTTTGCCGTGGCAAGCGCGGTGATCAGACAAGCGAAGACAAATTACCAGCCGCTACAGATGTTACCATCACAAAGGGACCAGTCAGCAAGCAAGTCAAAGAGAATGAGCCTACAGAAATGATTTGCCTACATTCAGTACCGGAAAAATATCATCAAGTGCAGTTACGGTGGCGAAAGGACGGTAAAATATTTCGTATGGTGGAACTCGGTGCATCTGCTACCTCATCCATGTCTGCACCCACTGAAACCGGCAAGGAATTGGCACCACGAGAAGATACTCGCATAGTGCTCAGCCGATCTAATGGCTCATTGCTGTTCAGCAATGTGTTTGCAAGCGATGCCGGGCAATATGTTTGTCAAATCTACGTGGACGGTCTTCGCCCCATTACTTCGGAACCTGCCGAGCTACAAGTCATCGAACAGTTAAAGTTCATGCCGCAACCGACGTCAAAAAACTTAGAACTGGGTAGTGTTGGGAAGGTGCATTGCAAGGCGCAAGGAACTCCATCGCCCAATGTCAAATGGATACGGGTGAGTAGAAGTTGCATGCCACAAGTAAAGTGGCATTAAATACACAATACTACAAATGTTAAAGAGCTTATATGCTGCTGCTGATGATGGTCATTATAATACGAATATTCAGCACAAGCTGGAGACAACGAAAAGATGAAATATTAAATGTTCAAACAACATGGCAGTGCCACAAAAGCTCAACGGCTTTTTCACTTACCATTGTCTACTTTAAGTAAAACTTGGTGAATGCTTCTGTTCACTTTTCAAACAAAGGCACAATAAACGATGAAATAGGCATGAGAATAGAGACAACTTCAGCATGCCTCACTGAGTTTCTTGGCTGTTGTTTTTTGACAAAGAGAAAAAAAAATATCATATAAAAAACTGTAAACATATTGCTAAACTTGAAAACCTTATGGTTGTATACAGTTTTAATAAATTTCTGAATTTAATCGTCAAATACTGCAAGACTGCCTTTAAAGAAGCTGGAATTGAATATCTATTAGAAATTAGCTGTACTGATATTGACTTGCATTAGTCCTAACTTTCGTTTATGGCTACACAAATCCAAATCGTCCCTATGGTCCTGTTTTAAAATGCCTTTAATAGATAGGTTTGAGCTCCCTGCATTAGTTTCAGGTTGACTGCAGCACAAAGTGATAGAATCACTTTGGAAAATGAAACTGCGGCTACCCAAACTTGCAGCCAATACAAACACAAAAAAAATCTCGATAGCTGGGCGAATTAGTTTGGACTATTGCCTCAGCGTCCACTTTTATGCACAAAAGTACATTCATAGACGTATGATTACCTGCGGTGGTCCAATAGTTACACTATTTTAAAACACACGCCAACGTGTCGAACACACATAGTATTTATATGCAGATACCACAAAGCTGACGAGCTCAAGGGCATGCTTCAAACGAACAACCGACAATTGTTTCTGATGCCTGAAAAAATTTGAAAACACAGCTTTTTTGCTTTAATATGTACATATCCACAAACTTCAAAGGATTTACTATTCATTCTAGTTGTAGTTTTTTGTGGAAACATAATATTTTTTTAATCCTTAATGGATTATTATGTGTGCACATATGGGATGCATGTGGTTGAAATTTCCGTACAAACTTAGTAATATATTTTAATTAGTAATGAGTAAAATATAATATTTTTATTTATATTGCATTCATCAATTTCCGTGTAGGAACCTGGTGCTCAATTGCCCGAGGCAATCGATGACATCAACGGTACCTTAATATTCAAGAACGTCAGTGCTGAGCTCCGCGGCAACTACACCTGTGTGGCGAGCAATTCGCAAGGTCATATCAATGCCACTGTTACCGTTAATGTAGTAGTGGCACCACGATTCTCCGTTGCTCCCGAAGGTCCTATCGAAACTGGTGAAATGGGGGTGGCGGTCATGCACTGTCAGGCAATTGGCGATCCCAAACCAACAATAAAATGGGATAAGGACTTGAAGTATTTAAGCGTGAATAATACGGACAAGAATCGCTTTCGTTTCCTGGAGAATGGCACGCTCGAAATACGTGACGTACAGCCGGACGATGAGGGTCGTTATGGATGTACGATAGGTAATAGTGCTGGACTGAAGCGCGAAGAAGTGCGATTCGTTGTGAAATGTGAGTAAAGTTAATTTTAACCATTTTCCATTGAATTTAAAAATAATAAAACAAGAACTGGTTGGGGCTGGGGGTTTCTTAAAAGCGAAATATTTGCTTACAGTTTCCTTTAACGTTTGCAGCTTCTGATGCAACATCGGAAGAATCCGGTGATGGCTTTCTAATTACACGAGCTGTTCTCATCACAATGTCAGTAGCTTTTGCTTACATAATTTTGGTTGTTGGTTTAATGATTTGGTGTCGCTTCCGTCGTCAAGCGCGTAAAGCACGCCTTAATGAAGCGAATAAAGATAACCCAGAGTCCGGTGAGATGGGCAAATTACCCGAAAACGAGCCATGCCTGCCAGATCACGCTTCTTCGGGAAAAGTACGCAAAGTAAATGGTAACAACAACCCGCGTGGCAGCGGCAATGAAGCAGCGAAATCCGATGACACTGCTTGCAGTAACCACTCCAAAGGCTCAAAACGTTCGCACGCCTTGGATCAGCTTTCCCTGCCACGTTCTGGTATCTCTGAGTTGATACAAATAGGTCGCGGAGAGTTCGGTGATGTTTTTGTGGGAAAGGTGAAAGCGTCGGTTATTCGCCAAGTAGATGAAAAAGATAACGAATCGGAAAGACACAATGCCAGCGATAATAATTGTGCAATCACTTCAATCGAAAAACGACGCTCGAAAACGTCAATGGACGACATCGAAGAGATACGAGAAGAGCAGGAAACAGGAAGTGCCGATGGTGATACAACTTCTACAACAACAGATGAATACAAATTAGTGTTAGTGAAGGCTTTGAATAAGTTTAAGGATGAAAATATTTGTCAGGAGTTTAAAAGGCAAATCGATATGTTTCGTGCTATTTCACATAAAGGTGTGGTCCGATTATTTGGCTTATGTCGTGAAAAAGATCCTCATTATATGGTTTTAGAATACACCGATTGGGTGCGTGCAATATGAAAATTATACCAGTGAATATCATTTAATGACTTATACAATTTTTACTATAAATAGGGTGATCTGAAGCAGTTTCTTCTAGCCACTGCCGGGAAAGTGAATACTTCAAATAATTCTGCTCAATCTCCTCCGCCATTGCAGACCGGACAAATTTTGGCGGTAGCATACCAAATTGCACGCGGTATGGATGCCATTTATCGGGCTCGATTCATACACAAGTAAGCATTTTGCAATCACATGACCTTGTAGAAGTTTCATTATAGCACATTTCAATTTACCATTATCATCGTGTTTCATTTTGTAAGGGATTTGGCGACCCGTAACTGTGTCATCTCTAGTGATTTCATTGTAAAAGTATCATATCCCGCCCTATCGAAGGATAAATACAGCCGCGAGTACTTCAAGCATCGCAACACTCTTCTACCCATTCGTTGGTTAGCACCCGAATGCATTCAAGAGGATGATTTCACAACTAAGAGTGATATCTTTGCATTCGGTGTCGTTGTTTGGGAATTATTCAGCCAGGCCACGAAAGTACCTTTCGAAGAGCTGAGCAACGAAGAAGTCATACAACGCAGCCAATCGGGTAATTTAGATTGGGCATGTGCAAGTGGTACACCGGACAGTCTCAAGGATATTTTGGTGAGAATAACATTCATGATACATATAACAAACTTAAAATAATTAAATATTTATTCGTAATTAATTTACTAAGAACATTTTTTTTTGTTTTGAGGACGTTGCTGAATGCATTTGAATACAAATTTAACAGTTTTTGCACGTTTCCTTTCTTTTATAGGTTACCTGCTGGAACTCTAACCCTAAGGAACGACCCTCATTTAGCCAACTGTGCTCAGCGCTCAGTAAAGCAATGCAAAACGGTGATAAATAATTTTCATACATAATATTACTTCTACTTAAAATATGATTTTACGTGTAAGTAACATATACATATATACATATATATATTTATTTAATTAGCTGCATAGATTAATTTCGAGGGATTTTAGTGTTAAGTCTAAAAAATTTGATTCCAATAATTATCGGCTAAGTAGTTTCCAGAATTCTAAATGGTTTGATTATGTAAGTGTATGTGGACTTTGACTGAGCAGTTGTGGAAAATGTGTTAAACACATCGATAAAGAGTACTGGTTTATTGCCGCCTAAAGTTTCTTAGAAATTACCCGCCAATCAGCTCCACAATATTTATGAAACAACTGGAAGAGTACAGATAAATGCATTTACTAGATTTAACTAATAATCGATTTGGTTGTACAAAAGTATTGGACATGCATATATTTATAGCCAGAAATAATGAAAAAGTAGTATTTTAATTACAACATTTACAACAAACATATGTACATACACATCCACTTACCATATAAGATATTTGTGAAATTATTTGCAATGTATTGAAAACTAGGAGCAGCTACAAACCGAAACTTCCAATTAAGTTTTCCTTAGAATAATTAACATGTTTACATATGTACATGTTTTATATGTGTGTAGGTATAAGGTGGGTAATGACATCTTCTTCAAAATGTATTATATGGCATGCGTACTTTGAGCTCATATTTATTTATTTTGTACAATTTTTGCAGTGCAAATGCACTTGTAGTCTTGTTTCAATGTCCATATGTATGAACTTGATTCAGAAATCAGCAACGAATAATTTAGGTTAACATGCAATAAGTTTAATCATATCTTAGGGCTTTATATTAATAAGTTACTAGCCATTTTAATAAGCATACAATCATAAGTCATAGAAATTTCACTGTACATACAACATACATATGTACACATATAATATTCACAACGATTATTTATTTATGTAGAAGCGATATTAAATTCATATAAGCAGAGTACATCCGCATATAACCAGTGAAGCATTTACATATAAACTAAAAAAAAAAATCGCCCAATCTCTTGTACATCAAGATTTAGAAAAATGGTTACCACATAGTATTTATCTTCATACATCCGTACATCATATGTACAAATACTTAACAAAATGCCATAAGATATGAGTGTATACATATACATATGTATTATAAGTATTAAAAGGATGTAATGATTTATTTAACATTCGAAACTCTTCGAAAAGCATCAAAAACACGAAACCGCTACCAGCCTTTTGCTAAATAATAATCCTCAGTGTCCATATGCTTTCCACAAAACTGATTAAATTATTAACATCGACTTAAATTTGCAATATATACTTCTTGAATGGTTTCTAATGTAGCTTTATAAGAGTTGTATATTCTTATTACTTTTGTATGTTGGTTTCTTCCATGATAAATAGTCATAATAGTATGGTTAAGTTTAAAATTATTGAAAATTATTAAGTTCTTTTCAATTTTTCATTGAAATTTCAATGAAAATCTATAAATTAAATATATAGTAGCTTACCATACATAAGTATGTATATGTAGTATGTATGTATAGTATATTAGTTCTAAGTGCAATTTAAGCTTTTCATGTTTGGAAAACAATATTTTTTTTTATAAAAAATACATTTATGTAACTAATAACTAATAAAATATGCAATAGAGATGAAAACAATCCTTGTTTGTCTTAAATTGTCCTCTCTTAGCGTTCGTCCATATAATATGCCAATTACAATGCGTGTATGTATGTTTGTAAACACTTTTCAAACTTACTTCCCATGCTTAATGGAGCAGCCGAGATGCTCAAACTTTTGCGCAAATATTACAAATAAATCTGAATGAATGAAAGTCGAGCAAACAAATTAGCGCCAGCGCATCGCATAAGAACACTAATTGTGCACAAACAAACACACACATATTCGTACTGGATTTTTACAAGTATGTGAAAATATATGTGTTCTTGTTGTTAACTCTGCGCTTGCTTTCGCACACGTCTGTAAATGTTCTGTCAAACATACAAACAAGTATACGGACAATGTATATGTATACATGTGTATATACTTAAGTGTACCAATTCAAGAGCCGACAAGTATGATGAAGTTTTCGGGTTAATTGATGAAGCTCATGCTTCATTTCCGTATCCGTTTCCGGAATGAAGCATATGGTGCATACGCAGCCTCAAGAGGCGAACTACGGAGCGTATGCGCAACATTGGGTTAGAATAGTAAAACGGCACGAGTGTGTAGCAAGCGTGAACTTTCGCAGTCACTTTAATATTGACGCATCCTAGTGAAGTGAGAATCCTCGTATACACCACCCTACGCAAGAGAGAAGCTCATTAAGCAGACAGGAAAATATGAAGAGGAAATAAATGAACCATATTTATTCACTCATTTGTCATGAGTAAATGCTGAACATGCTTGTGTCAATGTTGCTGATAATGAATAGACAATGAGAACATAACAGGCCACCGTGTAAACTGAGCATTCTTTGTTTTTGCTTGTTCGACATAGTTTCTGGAGAGCTTGTTCGCCGTTGTTGTGTGATTGCGTGTAAACGTGCATGTCCTTATTAAGTGATAATACAGCCTATAGGCCTGTACAAATTTATAAATAAGCATGCAATAAATGTGTCGAGTATGAATTTGAAGCAAAAATAGGTTTGATATTTTTTTCTCGGCGACTCAGCGCACTACTGAGATGCCCAATGAATTATTATTATAAATAGGCGCCTCTAAAATACAAATAAAATTATTAGTTGAAATTTAAATTTAAAAAAATAATAATTTGGTTTCAGTGAACACAGATGGTATCAATCGAGGTAAAATATGCAAAATGAGTGAGGAGAACAACCATTCATTGTTGCAAGACAAATCCCATCAAAACTAAACACACAGAGAGTTGTTCCTTTTCTCTCAAACATATCACGAATGTTCATGTGCGAACTGCTGCCCAAACACATACATAACTACACACTAGATATGCATTTTTTCACATTAGGCTGCATTGCAGCAATCGAAAAAGTAACGACTTTTTGCTGCTTTTCATTTAGCCAATGCATTTTGTGCAACAATTTTTGTTGTACAACTATAAAAGTCCGCAAGCAAAGACTGCAGGGGTCAATATTCAATACTGTCCTCCAAACTCGAAGCGTGTTTATACACATGGATTAGTGCAGCTAAAACAACTAGGCACCGTCATGTGTGAATAGTATGTATATGAATATACATATGTATCTAGTATACTTTTTGTAGTTTTTGTCTATTTTTTTGCTTGCAAATTCATAGTGAACCCTTCTTCCAAATAAGTGCAAGCACCTGGTGCACACAGAATTTCAATTGAGCATTGTGTTTGTATTTGCCGTCTGTCTCAGGCATGATGTGTTATTTGACTAACACCGCCGGCAGCAGTTGGGCGAAATTGTATTATGAAAGAAACCAATCCATGGACGAGACTGTTTTTATACTCTTGCAACCAGTTGCTACAGAGTATTATAGTTTTGTTCAACTAAGCGAGATAGATATATAAATGAACAGGATGACGAGAAAAAGGACGGTGATTTCATGCTGGAAAGAAGTTTCTTACGAGATTTACTGTAAAACTCTGAAAAAATCGAGCCTTTATTATTACTCCAGATATTCTTAGCTTCCCAAATGAAGAACTGATCTATCCAATTGAAGGATTTGCTTGAATGTTTTAAATGATATGAAGCAAATCGAGGAGAGCAATTTTTTTCTTGTAACCTCAATATTTTCGTTACAGAGCTTTAACCGCGTTCCTTAACTAAATAATGTATTCAAAATGCCTAATTTCTTTAAAAACCGGCGATTTAGGACACAATTTAAATTTTATTAATTTCTGGGTAAACTCAAATTTAAAATTTCTTTAATAAAAATATGCTCCATGCGATTCTGCGAATTTCTGCATTTATATATTTTCTCTACAACCAGTAGTTTAGGAGTTATAAGCATTTTTGTATTCGGTGGCTGCTAACTACATGCTCCTGGTCGCCTGGTAGAAATGTCAGATTTTGGCACCAAATTGAATGCAATTTTTTCTGCAGCGGCGGCGGATGCACTACAAATTTGTATGATGGGTATAGCGTATGTAAAGGGGCCCAATCGGGTACACGGATGCGCATATACAATGCATACACAAAAGGGCGAAATTGGGAATACGGAAGCGGGCATAGGATCTCGACCGGAAGTGGAATAACGGTACTAGTGTTCGGACCGGAAGTATTAAATCGAAAACCGATTTTCTCGACCGGAAGTGTGACATTGGTACCGTACTTCCGGTTCAATAACTCAACCGGAAACAGGTGCATATTCGAACCAGAAGTTTTGATCCGGATTCCTGGAAATATAGTATTGTTATCCTATTACCGGTCGACAACTCCCGTTTCTCGTTTGATACTTCCGGTTTAGTATTTGAACCGGAAGTATGACACCGTTGTTTCACTTCCGGCCGAAAACATTTGTTCCGGCCGGTCACTTTCTGTTTGGTATTCGGACCGGAAGTATGGCACCGTTATTTTACTTCCGGTTGAGTGTCCGTTTCCGGTTGGGATTTCGGTCCGGGAGTGCGGTTCCGTTATTCCATTTCCTGTCGAAGGCCTTTTCCTGTTTCCGGGCATTGCATATGGCCGCATCCGTGCTCCCTATTTCGCCCCGTTGAGTATGCTATACCCACCATGCAAATAATGTAAATGTAGTGCATCCGCCGCCGCTGCAGAAAAAATTGCGGTTCAATTTGGTGTCCAAATCTCAGATTTCTACCAGGCGACCAGGAGCATGTAGCAAGCAGCCGCCGAATACAAAAATGCTTATAACTCCAAAACTACTGGTTGTAGTGAAAATTTAAAAATGCAGAAATTTGCAGAATCGCATGGAGCATATTTTTATTAAAGAAATTTTAAATTTGAATTTACCCAGAAATTTAGAAAATTAAAATTGTGACCCCATTTCGCCGGTTTTTGAGGAGAAAAACGTCGAAATGATTCTTTCTCCTAAGTGAGGGTGTTGAAATAGGGTGTGGGAGGATTTCCGAGTATCCTTCTATTTATTCCAAGTCCAAAACTTTTAAATTCGAACATTTTGTCCATAAATGAATAGTTTTCGTTGGTATTATCCAATGTTTGTTTGATAATTCTTTTTGACCATTAGGCAGTCCAGATCTGATCCTCAGCTCGCTCTTCGCTGCCTTTAATGCCCGTCTGCTGCCCTCCAAAATACAATGACCCCCTCTCTCTCGAATCTTAAAAGTTGCAAGAAAATACAATGTTCGGTTGCAACCGAACTTAGCCTTTTCTTACTTGCTTTTTAATAATTTTTTTTTGAACCCTTGTTATTACAGCTAACTGTATTCCATTAATCTTAATGCTTTTTATTCTCAAAAGTTTTCCAATTCAATCAAAATATCTAAAAAAGAGAATAGATTAGATATTATATGAACAAATTTAATGAAACTTTTAAGTGGTTTCCTTGCATTTGGAAGACTGTGACTTAATTTATTGGGATATCAGCGAAATTTAACATAGACTGAGTTACTGCCAAATACGAAATAGCTAATGTGTTCAATAAGGCTTACAATATCTTATACTATATTATGCTGCGCCTATGGACAATTTACAAACATGCAATCTATACACACACGCGTACAGATGTTGACGCACCATAACCTCCACGGTAGGTGCAGCAGTGAATTGGAAGAGAAGACACAAATAGAACACCAACAACAACGGCAAATAAAAACAACAGACACATGTAATATATCAGACATTGTAACGCCTCATGCCCATGGAAACTTCAAACGGTTACATAAACTTCTGCAGCGAAGCAAGTCTGGAGAGTTTGTAAATGAACTACTTTCGAGAACAGCAAGGCTGTATGAAATGGAAATAAATATGAATGATTTGTTGAAAGATGAAAGCCACAAATTGATGAGCAGCGTGTGATGCCTTGAAAGGCAAATGTATTGTCGAACTGAGGGGTCGGGGCGCACGATAGCAAGACACTACGTGAATGAGCAGGAAGCAAACATGAGATCACACACATACATATGCATGTGCACCTGGGTCAATGGTTCAAATTGTAAACATTTTTATTTTAGAGATCTAACGCACTCTAGACACACCTAAAACATACTTTGTCAGGCAATGGGCTCATATCGTCCAAATTTACCTGATGCAGCGGAATAACTTTATCTGTAATTTATTTTAGAGTATAGAATGTATTCATGTATTCATTGTGTAGAATTCTAAACTCTAAATATATGTGTACATACATTCATATATAATGTATATGTATTATAGTAACTATTGTAGTTAAACAATGTATTGGTCATACAAACGCCCAGTTTCATTGCTCAGCAGTTGCTACCGTTAATTTGAATTGCATAAATAAGTGGTGCATCATCTGGCTTTATGTAAGAACTCCGCACTCCCCTTGTTGAACCATGGCCATTATAATAATACGCCACGAGCTCCAGTCAAATCCTACACCAACTAGAACGCGATGTACTTATTCCAAACTGTGGCACGTGTGTGTGTATGCTTGTATTTCCACTTGCTGGTGTTTCTGCTTGGCCTGCTCCACCTTGAAGCATGGCAAAATGCCACTTCATCCGCTGTTGGTTCATGATTTGTACGCACGCTTGCATAGAATAAAAACAAAAACAAATATAGCTGCAGGCATGCATCTCGGATTATTTTAAGGCATTAATTGAAGCCAGAACGGGCAACACTGCGCAAACCACTTCACTTAACACCACACAACTCCCAGCTGTACGATGCGATGCTCTTGGTTTGGTTGTTACACACAAATGCACGCATACAAAACTGCACTTAAATTGCAATTGAAGCCTCGCCATTGCAGCATCTCTCACATGCCACTAATACACCTATGCACATATGGACGTAAATCCGTACACAGGTATGTAAGGATGTGAAAATGCCCGGAAGCTTTCTACTATAGAGCCGACCAAATATAGGCTATCTATGAACTAGTCACATTTGGACTAACATGAAAGGTAAAATACAGTTCTATTTTTAACTTGACTTAAAACGAGTATATAGTATAATATATATATTATGTATACCTGGCGACTGAAGCTTATGTTAGAGTTTTTAATTAATAAAAAACAGAATTATATTATTTTTGCTTTTCTTTTGCACGACAAAATAAATCCTACCACTACATCGCTCCAGAAATATGTTATGTCAAATTCGCCGTGGAAAAGCGCTGATTATATACATATATATATATATGTATATATGTATATGCTTGAGCATAGAAATTTTCCTACTGGGTATTGCGATATTTTATATTGTATATGTATGTTGCACATAAATACATGTTGGTGAATGGCAACCTGCACATTTATGTTGGCAGCACGCTGTTCTATCTGATGACTGTGATGATTATTCTCGCCTGGACCGTTATGCTGACATTGCAAAGGGAGGCGTAGTTGGTGGCGCTGGGGCATAGATAACGCTGGGGAATAGGGGAATACTACCATCAAAAAGCTCACATAAAGAATATTCAAATAAAACGAAAGCACAAAATGCTTAGGAATGAAAGTGTTACATAAGTGCTGAAGTGCAACAAAAATTGCAACCATTTCGAATAATACCCTGCACCCTGCACATATGCACGCACATCCACGGATATGAAAAGAGAAGTGAATAAAAAATTATAATTACGATGTGTATAAAACTCGCCTGCACAATTTAAGAATCCAGATCGAGAAGCAAGAGCTCGGCTGACTTTGAATGCGCTATAACACAGTATATTTACTTATGTACGTAAAATCCGGCGTTGTATTTGGTGTTGAAAGCCTTACTACTTCATACATTCATAAAAATCTCCGAATTGGCAGATAATCCTGGATGCTACAAATGCAAATTACTCTTGGCAATTTTTGTGTGATGACTTTCAAACGTCTGAATTCAGAGGCTGTTAAGGAAGCGTTGTTTGTTACAGATGAAATATAATATGAAAGAGACGCGTCAGTAACAATTTCTAAAGCTCGGCAACCCACTACGTCCTTTTGCGACATCATTTCATTTTAACAAATCCGCAACCTGAGTGTTTAAAAATTTTTCGATTCCAACACAACTGTTATGTTTACAGTCGATCTCAAAGATCAGTAAGTTTAACTGAGTTTAACTCTCTTATTGTTCATATTCACCAAGTTTACCTGAACTCGCTAAGTCCTAATGTTTCCACATGCGAATATGCACTTATGTGCCACCTAATGCGAATGAGTAAGCATAAGTTCCACAAGTAGTTGGGGTCGAGTAACCGTCGAGTGCACACATCAGGATGCATAAATAAACAATTTTTTGTACTCAAAATCATAACCTAACAACACTCGCAAGACAGACAGCAAAAAACAAATAATTTATGCCGAGAGGTAGGTACTCAGGTTTATTTTTTTAATGAATGGCGAAATGACGGGAATAGCTGTAGTCTTTATTACATCGTAGCCAAAATTGAAAAGGCTCACGCAGCCGTGAAGCCAACCATCGCCAGAGACTTTTTTTACAAACGTACAAAAATGTGTTCATATGTATAATATTATAGCTAATACAGACATTCATACATATGTACGTACATATGTATATGTTAAAGTATCGCACTTAGCATAGCATCTGCAGATCTATCCTGTGTCACAATTAACACACTCGCACACAGGGACCTCGTAGCACAGCTTACCAGACTTCTTCAATTGCCAAGTATTTCTTACTGTCTGTTACCTGCACACTACTTCCTTTTTTAAGCCAATATAAATACTATATCAACGTTTAATCCAACATCAATAATGATGCGTTTAATAAATCTAGGGTCCTCAGCTACGTTCAAGCAACTTATTTGCGACTTCTACTCAACATCGTTTTTGCAGGTCTATTAAAAAGTTCATGAGAGATTTCGATATCCGCTATCTCTCTGATGCCATCACGAGAATTTTCAAGCACTGTTTCTTTAACAGCGGTGGATGGACTACTCGCATGAAAAGTCTTTGGTGACTTCACGATTTTCAATAATTTGTGCCACTCGAGTAATTTGGTTCGTAATAAGGTAGACTCCCTAAGACAATTCTGCAACAATTTCAATGATTTCCGTAACAGTCCGTGTAAATTTTGGTGTTACAGCCAGTATCGAGCCCATCAGGAGTAACAACAACAGTAATGTTTAACAGCTTTAAAGGAATAAAAGGAGAAAAGTAGAGCCTGTGCGACTTGGCCTTCGTATACATCCAAATGGGTTATGTGTATTAAAAAAATGTACATATGTGCATTAAATTGGATTATTTTCCTATGAAAATATGCAAAAATAATGCAATATTAGTATTTTTAAATTTTTGGTCTGTGGTGAACCAGCTAGTGTAAATGCCCATACATATGTATGTTGGTATTGCAACATAAAATGTTCCTCCCAACGCCGGATGATGAAAATTTGGATCTGCCCAGTTTATGAAAATCTAATCGTCATTGGAATGACGAATGATGGATATAAATTTCAAAAACTTAGTAATTTCACTACTTTGTCAAGAGATTGAATAATCCGTTTACACATAAATAAAAACATAAGATTTGTCGCCGGATTGAAATTTCTACATATTTATTTTAAATAATTCGTTTTTGGAAACATTTGTTTTTGTATTATTGAATACTGTTGGCTTTGTTTTACGAATGTCTATTGTAGTGTTGTTACCTTTGTAAGAAAAAAATAGAGTGAATTTGTTTAAATAATATATATGATCAAATAATAAAACGCAATTATTTAATTCCGATATAAAAAAACAAATTAGGAATACAATCGCTGAGCTAATTTAGCTAGAAGTGCTCGATTTGACGTATAAGACTTCATTTTGCAGATACAAATGTATGTGCATATGTGTGTAGTAAGTTTGTAATCAGTGCGAAAAACTAGTTTCGGCTTTTAACCCACTGTTCAACCCGGGAATTCCTCATAAACACATGTACTTATGCCAAAAGTTTATATTTTATTTAAATTCTCATTTCACCAGATCAAGATAGGTATAATTAAATTTTTATATTGTTCGGTTAAAATATTGTTCAATATTGGAATTGATTTATTACTGAATTTTTACCATTGCTTCAGGGTGGACCAAAAGGTGTCCTAATGCCTAAATAATGAGAAAAACTAGATAAATAAGCTTTTATTTTTGCAATATAAAAAAAATAAGTTGAAGTTTGATTAGAAGTACGAAAATACTTTTTCGACTACCCAATATTTGAATTTCGGATTGCGGTTAAAAAGATGTTCCGATTTTCGGGTACAGTAATACGAGTTCAGGTTGTTCATGACAAAGGTTTTCGGAAACTATTTTAAATTTTCATTATCGAAAAATCCTTGCTTCGACCGTAATCTTGCATTTCCTAACCCGACATCGCTCTCACGTACACATTCAAATATGAAGGGACTTATGGTCCACCCTGTATTTTGCATGCCCATCCACACATTTGATCGGGCGCAATTGAAAATATTCCCGCGGTTCGACTTTGAAATTTATCAACGGTCTTACACATACTATGTTTTTTATATTTGATAAAAGTTGTATATTTATAATTCAGTTATTTCATTCATTATATTTATTGTGTTTTTCTGGTCAGCTAGGACCGTTTTTATATTAATTTTGCGATTTTTTTTGTTTTTATTTTTAAGTTCTGCTTGTCAGCGGTTGTGTCTGACGTATATATATTTTCAATTTTTATTATATTTGTTTAAAGTAGCAAAAAATCATTGAACGTTTACTTTTTCGCCCTATTCAATATTTTCTTTTACAAGCAATTCTATTCTCATGTTGTTTGTTTGTTTTATTACATTCAGAGAGTGGATGACAGAACTGAGCCGTTCTTTTCGGTTGATATTAATATTTTTTATCTGTTTGAATAACCACACTCCAAATTTTTCATTTTTTCATACGCTTTTGCAATTTTTTTGTTTGATTTTTTCAATTATTTCTCTCTTACATACATGTTAATTACTTTTGTTTACCTAAGCCTGCCCAATCGCTTCTCAAGTATATAGAAGATGAAACTCTCTTCAATTCAACCAAATGCATTCATTACAAAATAGAGCAACTTTCAAATTATAATCCATTACAAATGTACACTGAAACGCATTTGCTTCAAGTAAATGACAAAAACAAATTTTTATTCAAGTGAAAAATATGAAAATTTGGTATTGTTTGCAATGCTTGTATGAGTTTAGTATGGTTGTTGTAGTTGGTGGTGGTGGTTATAAAAAAAAAATATATTAAAATTACCTCATCGCGCCAGAGATTATGAAACTATTACAATTTTAGGAAATTATAAAATTCAAACCACAAGTGTGGCTGGTTTTCAGTTTTGCTTTTGTTTCTTTCGGCGTGCCACCTTCCGAATTCTTGGTTTCAATTCTTCTTCTATTCCAAGTTTTGATTTTTTCATTTTCAGTTTTAGTTCTTGATTTTCATATAATCTTAATACACAGTTTTGAAATTACTGTGTACACGTCACTTGGCAGCTTTGCATTACTCGCTAGGATGTTATATTGATTGTATGTTAAAAAACGCTTGCGTTTTGATTGGTTGAATTGAAAAGGTAATTAACTGAAATCAGAAGCGAAAAGGCATGAATCTTAATTATTATGGGGAAAATCATGAAAGTTGAAAGTTGACAAAAGATTTTCAGCGAATGTTAAATGGTATTACTTTTTAGATGTGGTTCTCATTATTCAGTTTTCAATTTTTAAAAAATATTACATATTTATATCATATCTACCTGACGTTTTTTGTTCTGAATTGAATAATGAGGACCACTTCTGTGTTTTCTGACGTTGAGGCTAGAAGCAGTATGAATAACATATTTAAAATTACGAAACTTTTTAGTTCGGCTAGCATGATGTGATTTCCATAAAGGTATTTTAATTAGTTGGCTCAGCAACACGATGAACCTGCAAAACGGCAACAGCTTCTTCAACTTTGGCTTTCAAAGCATCTTGATCCTCTATCATGTGCAACAATTCGGAATTCTCTATCTCTAATAACATTCCGGTAATCTTGCCAGCCATAAGTGGATGCATGCGCTCGATCATAGGATACAAGCGTTCACCCAAAATTTGTTTTTGTTCCTGTGGCTTGGCATTAGCCAATAAAGAAGCAATTAGCTTCTCTTGACCTAAAAGAAAACAAAATATTGTGTTTATTTCAATAAATTCTAGTTATTTTATGATGCGACTAACAAAACAAAAATGTAACTTACCCTTCTGGTGCATTGGCTGCACTTGCGGTTGTTGTTGGACCGGTTGTGGAGGTGGATTGCGCATGTTGGCGGTATATTTATAGTTGGCAGCGCGTTGCTGAGCACCGCCTGCAGTAATTGGTGCTCCAGCCATTGGAATATTACCCGCAGCGACTGTTTGCTGACCTGTGATAGCGCGTGCGCCAGTATTGCGCATTGTGTTGGCAGCGGCGGCTGCAGCGTGCGCGCCTTGAACTGTCTGCGGTTGGCCACGGGCAGCGGCTGCTGCTGGGCGGAACTGGGCGTTACCGGTTGCTGCCATGGCGGCGGCATTTGTGAAGCTACCAGCAGCGGCTGCAGCGCCAGCCTGTGTGACACCTTGTACGCCAGCGGCAGGGCGCACCTGTGGTGCCCATCTTGGTGTGTTACGAATCGGTTGGGTCACTTGTGGACCAAAGAAACGTTGCCCTGGCGCCATGGTTGGTACGAAAAAGCCGCCTGCGGCGTTTGGTTGGAATATTTGACCTAATTGTTGCATACGCATACCCGACATATGACGCATGTATTGTGATGCCAAATGTGCTTTACGGTCTTCTTTACGTTGAGCCAAAGCTACATACAATGGCTTCGAACCGACCACACGTCCATTCACTTCAGTGACGGCACAGGTTGCTTCATTGGGCGAAATGAAGCAGACAAATCCAAAACCTTTGGAACGTCCCTCTTCATCGGTCATAACCTTGGCAGATGTAATGGTACCATACATCGAAAATTCTTTGCGTAGACGCTCATCATCTACACTGTCATCCAAGTTTTTAACATACAAATTAACGCCAAATACCGATTCTTGCCGTTTCTTCTTTAATTCTTCGAACTTGCGCTTCAGTTCTTGTTGGCGTTCAGCTTTCTTCTGTGCACGAGCAACATATAACACTTTACCCTCGCCCATATCTTTTCCATTTAACGCGTCAACAGCGGCTTCAGCTGCTTCGGTGGTCTCATAAGCTACGAAGCCGAAACCTTTACTTTTCCCATCGTCTTTAACCATTACCTGTGGAAGATATAAGCAACATGGTCATATCGGTTATATTACTACATTTATACATTTAATTTAACAATTAATTCCATCTCTAGTATATCTGTAAGTCTTCAACTTTTGTCAAGTGATCTGAAGGATCCATCGACATGGTAAGCACAGAATCTGGTTGTTTCTTTTACAGCCATAAATCTTAATCCTGTGGCAAGTTTACCAAACAATCAATGGGTAGTAAGCTGTGTAATTTTCTTAATTTTCGAGACCTAGACCAATTTATATTTATATAGTACACTTTATTGGAAACCTGTGATTCGTCAACTTTTGTCAAGTGATCTGGAGGATCCATCGACATGGTAAGTACAGAATCTGGTTGTTTCTTTTACAGCCATAAATCTTAATCCTGTGGCAAGTTTACCAAACAATCAATGGGTAGTAAGCTGTGTAATTTTCTTAATTTTCGAGACCTAGACCAATTTATATTTATATAGTACACTTTATTGGAAACCTGTGATTCGTCAACTTTTGTCAAGTGATCTGGAGGATCCATCGACATGGTAAGTACAGAATCTGGTTGTTTCTTTTACAGCCATAAATCTTAATCCTTTGGCAAGTTTACCAAACAATCAATGGGTAGTAAGCTGTGTAATTTTCTTAATTTTCGAGACCTAGACCAATTTATATTTATATAGTACACTTTATTGGAAACCTGTGATTCGTCAACTTTTGTCAAGTGATCTGGAGGATCCATCGACATGGTAAGTACAGAATCTGGTTGTTTCTTTTACAGCCATAAATCTTAATCCTTTGGCAAGTTTACCAAACAATCAATGGGTAGTAAGCTGTGTAATTTTCTTAATTTTCGAGACCTAGACCAATTTATATTTATATAGTACACTTTATTGGAAACCTGTGATTCGTCAACTTTTGTCAAGTGATCTGGAGGATCCATCGACATGGTAAGTACAGAATCTGGTTGTTTCTTTTACAGCCATAAATCTTAATCCTTTGGCAAGTTTACCAAACAATCAATGGGTAGTAAGCTGTGTAATTTTCTTAATTTTCGAGACCTAGACCAATTTATATTTATATAGTACACTTTATTGGAAACCTGTGATTCGTCAACTTTTGTCAAGTGATCTGGAGGATCCATCGACATGGTAAGTACAGAATCTGGTTGTTTCTTTTACAGCCATAAATCTTAATCCTGTGGCAAGTTTACCAAACAATCAATGGGTAGTAAGCTGTGTAATTTTCTTAATTTTCGAGACCTAGACCACTTTATATTTATATAGTACACTTTATTGGAAACTTGTGATTCGTCAACTTTTGTCAAGTGATCTGAAGGATCCATCGACATGGTAAGTACAGAATCTGGTTGTTTCTTTTACAGCCATAAATCTTAATCCTTTGGCAAGTTTACCAAACAATCAATGGGTAGTAAGCTGTAGATATTGATGTTTGCTTATAATGCTAAATAGTTTTAACTTACCTTATAGCTGGTTATTTTTCCGAAAGGCTCAAATAACTCCTTCAACTTCTCGTCATCAAAATCTTCTCCAAAATTCTTTACGTACACATTAGTAAACAGTTTTGCTTTTTCTCCCAATTCCTTCTCGCGTTCCTTGCGTGGAATGAATTTACCTACGTAGACTTTTTTAGCATTTAACAACATGCCATTGACCTTTTCTATCGAAGTGTTAGCTGATTCTTCGGTTTCAAAATGTACGAAACCATATCCTTTTGAATTGCCCTTTTCGTCGGTTGCAACTTTACAACTCAATATGTTGCCAAACGCAGAAAAAGTGTCATAAATCGCTTTATTGTCAATACTTTTATCAAGATTTTTAATAAAGACATTTCCCACGCCCGAACGACGCAAAGATGGGTCCCGCTGTGACCACATAATGCGTATAGGCTTGTTACGAATTAAATCAAAATTCATCGTATCTAACGCGCGTTCCGCTGTTAAAAAGTAAAATAAATATTTTAGTTATTAATGGAATTCAATGGTAGAAAAAGTTTCGTTTTCCTCAAATTGAAAAACTACGTTTTTGCCAAAATGTTACAACTAAGCGAAAAAACATCAAGATAAGGAAAAAATTTAAAAGGTCTTAAAAAAAAATGACACATACGAACGCCAAACCCTTTGGAGGGTTTTACTATACTGACCTAGTACCATCACCCTGACTTGGAATTTCTCACCCCCCAGATTAGCTGTTGTACTGTGTAATTCAAATAATATATTATTAAAGCAAGTTTTCTTTTGTTCGCTTACTAATGATGCCAAGTATAATAAGATTTAATTAGAACAGCATGGTAAGTAAAGCGATCTTTCTCTTGCATTTTCTGTATAGTCCGTGAGCACTTGGTAACTCATAAACTACGTTACGAGAAATGCATGTGATACTAATAAAAAATATACCTGAATTGTTCTTCAATACTTGTTCTACAAAAGTTTTACAAACTTTTTTAAAATTATTCTGTTTAATATGCTTCCTCCCTCCCTCCCTTTTTCCATAATATTCTTCAAGCAAAAATTGTGCACCCGAAATACTTCGCAAATGTCAATATATGTAAATAAATACTAAATGGCTGATTTTCAAAAGTTTGTGGCAGTGACCAGTAAACACATACAACATGCACCGATGTCTCTTTATCACGATATTACTAAGTCATATCGTAAAATTTCTTTTCACAGATGTGCTTGTCATGCAAAGCACGTGCGAAAGTGTCAACGTAGCATTTGCACTAAAATTTAAAAAACGTAAATATTAATTAAAACTATATCCCTATGCGAAATACACAATCTAAATACAAATGTAATCGTGTTTAGGTAAAGTGTTTTTCAAATAAAAAATATATATATGTACATAAGTATAAATACATATCAATGTGAAGTCAATGAACCCCAGGTAAAAAAAAAATAACGTAAACTAATCCAGAGTAGTGAAAGTTGAAAAATAAATCATTCATGAATCCTGCATACGTGACATTTTTTCAGGGAATTTCAAATATAAAAACATATGGTATATACATATGTATATACATAAATATACGTAACAACTGAATTTGTAATTAATAAATATTGACTTCTAAAAATATCTGAGTCATAACTCAAATAACCTACGGTCCAGAGTTAATGATGAAAACATAAGTAAAACGGAAACAAAGAAAATTGCTTTTGTTTCCCCATGATAGCCTGTAAATCAGGTACAAATACATATACTGGAATTAAAAATGGCCGACACATGTGGTGAAAACTACAGTAATGCCAGATCACATAATCTATAACCACACTAATTTAAAAACTACATTTCCACTACATATCAAATCGATTATTCGCAATATAAACATCTTATATCTTCCAAAAAAAAAAAAAAAAACTAAAGAAAAATGTCTTGGAATTTCTCTTCATATTTCGCTACCATAAATATTTTGAAATCTTACCGTCAGCTGGTTGCTGGAAATTTACATAGGCATAGCCCAGTGAACGACGTGTAATTACATCACGGCAAACTCGAATGGATAATACCGGACCAGCGGTTGAAAATTTTTCAAATAAACCAGCCTCGTTGATATCCTGATGTAAATCGCCAACATAAAGTGATGCCATTTGATAGTTGGGTCCTCCAGAATTCATTTTATTATCTGTCGGATACAATTTATCTTTGCACGCTTCTTTCAATTGCTCTCTTCAATAACGTTGAAGAGAAAAATCTACACAAAAGAAAAACTTAAAAGAACTGTAAAGAGAAACAAATTAGTTATTTAGTATTATTATAGTACAGGAAAATTTTCATGTTAAAATGCTAATAATAAAGTGGCAACCCCAAGAAACACACGTTTCGTACTAATGCGGCGCTGGCAATTGCTATTCAGTATAGGGAATAACAAGAAAAAGAAATTAATTTTAATACAAAAATTGTTATAAAATCCGAACACCTTCCATAAATATATAAAGTTAAATTTCAAACAATTTTATATGTGTTATTCCGGTCCCCCCACGAACCTACTTTTTGAAAACCTCGTGTGCATAAACGACCACCATTTTTCTTTAGCTTTGCTTCGCCATGCCACGCCACAATCGAATTTCACCTTTATCGGTTATACATAAAGATTACATTATTTTGTAATTTTACTTACGTTTTATACACTTGCTCGATTTTTGCTACTTTTTGCAATTTTTTTTGTTGATTTTTATATATTTTTATTTTTTTTTTTGGTTTTTTAAATGATTTTTTCACAAAAATATGTGATAGTCGCGAGCTTAATTTACCACACGACCACTCACCACGTCGGACTCAACACGACTCAATTCAATTTCCATTTTCTTTCGGTTCACACGAATGCGCCATTTTCGACATTCCATTCACCTCTCAATCATGGAATGTGATTGATGAACCTCAGAGTTGCAACAAGTATGCGAATACATTATGAAGTGCTTACACTCTACTTCTAATCTCCTTATAGTTCAAGGATTGTTTAGTGTCATAATACCAATCCATATACATTTCGTTATCAATATATGTATGTATGTATTATTGTAAAATTTTATGCATTTCTAAGGCACATGTTTTTGTGATTGTTCCTAAACGCTATTTATAAAGGGAATACAATTACCTTTGATCGAAAAATAAATTAATCCTTTTACAAATCACCGCTTTTAACCAAATATTCACAGGATAGCAATGAAGATTTTTTTAGCGACGGACACCTTATGTAAGGATTTCCACAGTAGTATCGGGCACACTTTTATAGTTGACGTTGGCGATTATGTTTGTATGTATCAATTGAAATAGTAAAAAAAAATGTTCACAAATTTGAAATGCACATAAAATCGGATTTCGGAATTAAAAAAATATTTGGCTAACTATCGGACATTTAATCTTTTTTTTGCACAATCAAAATGCGAAAGGAAAAACGAGACATTTTTGAGATTAGAATCAAACAAAATATTTTCTTTTTTTTGGTTGATTGCGAGAATTATTTTATTTGTTTTTTACAAACATGCAGAACGAAAACTACAATTTTTCCAAAATAATTTTTCCTCAAATGTTTCTCGATGTATTAAAAATTCATTGAGTGCCTAGATTCAATCATCTACCGTAGATTTAAAGTGTATCCATGAGGAGTGTATGTGCACATAAACATATAAAACATTTAATTGCGCTTCTTTTTGCCCTTCTTTTTTTCAACTTTCTTCTTGCTACGACGATATCTCCGAAAAGCCCGTTGGATAATTTTTGCTGCACGGGTCATCATGAATAGCATTACTCGTTCCTCGTGCTTCCGACGATCTTCCTCCTCTTTTGTTTTAACAATGGCTTCATATTCAGCCTCTTCTCGTTGGTATTCGATAAGAAATTCATCAAACTGTTTTTTCTGCTCGTCGTATTCTTCTTGTAGGTAAACGTTCTCTTTAATTTTTTCACCAATGTTTTGATCAAATTTTTTCAACAAAGCTTGCAATTGTAAGAGTAGTTTATTTCTAAAAATATTCAAATACTTACTATTAGAAGTATTTATAATTATGATGTTAAAATGTTAATTAAACTAATTAACTTTAACTAATTTACTAAAAAGTTAGGTATCTGAATTTAATACAAAGTCATAAACTGAGAAGTATGTTTGGACATTATTTCTTACTTTTCATCACGCACCTCCTTTTCATGTAAGAGGTTTTGTTTTAACATTTTTTCATAAGCTGCCTTTGTTCTCTCGAGTTCTTCTTCCAGTTCCTTTTGCTTTATAACACTGGCCATATGTATATTGTGAATTCGTCTACTGGACTTCACCCTGCAATACAGCAATGGATAAGCTAAATACGTGACTGGATTAATGGGTTCGTAACATAATATATTTACAGTTCTTCTCTAATGCGCACATTATTGTCCCATTTTTTAAATGCTAGATCAGCCTCATATTTTTTAATAACACCATCCTTTGCAGCTAGTTTCCAACGTAAGTTAATTTTTTGATTGTGTAATTTTCCCTGGAATTCTATATTTTAAGAAAATCAAGAGGGTACCCTTAAATGTGTATAGAAATCGTCTATACAATCCTTAATCTACATTTTACCTGCTATATTTTTCTTCATCTGCTCGTTATCATGATAAACTTGATGAATTTTCTTTTCCTTTGCCAACTCGGCCATCGCCGATTTACTCAATCGCTCTTGAGCTATATTTTGCAAAAGTGTAAAAGCATTCAATAGAGACTTATCCTCATCGCTTAATTCATCGAGCCAATCGGGCAAAGAATGCAACATTTCATAGTTTTCATGGAACATGTCAATTAATTGTAACAGTTGTAGATTTTCCTCAGGATTAAATTTTTTTTCATTCGTTTTCTATAGTTGGGTGGAAAGAACTGCTAAATTATAGCCTGAAAGATGTACGCATTCAAAACTTACATACCTTTATAATTAAGAACGATTGTATGGTATGCCAGCACTTTTCATATTTTGTTCCTTTCAAATGTCTTCTCACCGTCAATGGGTTCTCTAACACACGAGGAATCAGCAACGATATCTTTAATTTCTCAATGGACTCATTTACAATACGCATGACACTGGCAACCTGAGCAGCTCGCTCGGCAGACATCTCAGCTGCCAAAGGGAATAAACAAATACACATCAAATATAACTTCCTTTTGCAATTATTAATCTTATTCTGGCCTACTTACCATTTTCATATTCGTTTTTGTTACTCATGGCAATTATTTTATCTTCATAGATTTAAAATTATGTATTTAAAAAATATATTAAAATTGTAAATTGAAAGCAGTTAACGAGAAAACTGAATGCAAAATAAAGAAAGGGTTGCTATAGAAATTTATTTTCTATGTACATATGTACTATATGTATGTTGGCTCGTACGTTATAAGTAAATCATTCTATATTCTTTAATATAAACTGAAGCTGTTATTCGGTGTTTTTTCTTTAAACGATTTGTGGATAAAATATTTTGAAACAAACATTTATTTTTCCTTTTACTTTTTTAATACATAGACATCCCAATTAAACATATTACATACTAAACATAATTCAATTAATTTGTATTTATAATACTCAAAAAATTGTCAATAGTTCCATAAATTTATGGGTTGCTTCTAAAATAATGGAAATGTGTTATCCACATATAACATCCAGACTACAATTTCGCTATTGGAATCCTCCTCAATAAAAAAACTCTAATTAACATATACCATATATAAAGATATTTAATAATAGACGCAAAACTTTAATTTTACTTAATTTACTATACCGATTTTGGCTACAAAACTTCTCAGCAGTGGGCTTAAGCTTAAAGAGAATTTTGATCCAAAGAAACTTCGCCTAACCACGCAAATTTCAGTTTGGCTGTTCGCTCTTGTCATAGTGCGCATATAAGTATGTTTCATGTATGTATAAAAATTTGTATGTGTATATTACTACTTGCGCCATTGCACTTTCAAACCTGTATAATGTTAAACTTTTCATTCAGTACACTCCTCGAAATTAATACTTATATGTATATGTTACTTAATCATTAAATATACATAACTAAAACTGGCAGTGAAGAAAATTATAATTGAAAAATACGTGAAATATACATACTTATATTTATATTTCAAATTTGCGGAAACTATGTATATTATAACTGAAACGAAAAGTATAAAACGAAATATAATCATTCAATTCAACATCTTTATAGCATTGTTTCATATAATATTAGACTGGTTTAATGGTTTGGTAGTAGGTTGAAGTGATATCATTAGAAATACACGAATACACAAATCGAATTACTTCCTTTGTATGTGAAAGTAAAATAGTAAAATACCGAACATTGCTGATAATTTCAAGCAAACCATTTCTTGTTTTGTTTAAATATTATTCGTTCATGTATTTATATATTTTTTTAAGAATGGAAAAAATAAATAACAGCCAATTAATGCGATTGGGACTTAAATTTACTATAAACAGTCTGTACCAATATATAAATTAAAGTAAGAACTTAAAAATATTTTAGTGCTCTACTTACAATTCGCATTGTTCACAATTAACATGTCAAATATATGCAAACACAATAATTTAAGGCAACATTTAAATGAGCAAATATCGTAAAAATCATATGACTGTATATAAATATCCAATATATTCCACGAATTTTGGTATATGACTTAATGTGTCCGAAAGCGATTTTTGAACAATTGTCCACGATTAAGTCTTATTTATACACAGTAAACTTGCATAAAATATAAATCTTGTTCGGGAAAAGAAGCTTCTTTTAGTGTTCACATTCTACCGTTGCTGTTGTGAATTTTGTTGTTGTCGGCGAAATTTTTTGGGTTAATTGTCCTTGCGACGAAGCTGTTGCCACATCGCCCCATTCAATTAGATATTGCCGCTGACCATCGGCCAATTGTCGCTTGGCACGAATGCAAAATTGTTCACCAGATTCAATGCGATTCACTGCGCCACCAAAGTACTCCTTAACGGACTGTTTAAGATCTTGCATACTATTCGCATTCGAACTTTTGTTGTTATTTTTATGTAAAGCCTGTTGTTGCTGTTGTAATGTTGCCAGCGTTATATTGCTGGATGAGTTAGTCGATGATACAGTGCTTGCACTAGAAATTGAGCTACGACGACTATTAGCGGGTGAAACCTTTTGGGGACGTTGCCTCAAACGTCGACCATGCGACGGTTTAGCTTGTTGTATTATTTCTACTTGTGCATCCACCCCCGAACTCGTTGAGCCTGGCGGCGACGAAGACGATGACGATGATGATGATATTGATGAAAATGATGCAGTTGTAGCTGTTGTTGTTTGACGTTGACTTTGTTGCTTGTTAAATGTGGACAATACTTTAGACGTATTTGTTGTTGTGAGTTGGGTTTGTGTAGTAAGCAAGTCTTTGGCATGTATAGGGAAAAAGTTCCTAGGAAATGGATTGATTGTTGTCGTACTAATAACCTGAAAGTATAGTATAAAATAAATAAGTATTTTACAAATATATTAGACCATTTCACCTCCACATTTGATGATAGGCGACGAGTTCGTCTCCTCCGCACCTCCTGATTCGGACCAATTGTTATGTCTTTGGCACTCAGTCTTCGCTTGATTGTGCGTACTGTACGGGGCTGTCCGGCAGCCTTGGCTAAATTACTTGTACTTAGATTTGAAAATATACCTGCGTTTTTAAGCGCTGCCAGCTTAGAGCTGAAGTCCAAAGCTGTTGTATTAAAAATACTGCTTTTAATCATTGTGCCGCTTCGATTAAAATTTAATAAGTTTTGAACACACCCCGATGAAGTTCCTGTCGTTTGGGATGCGGGTATATTCTTTTTAGGTGTAATTAAGCGAAATGGGTTATTAAGACCTAAAAAGTTTTTCGGCGGTGGTATGATAACATCAAGTGATGTACCTCGACTACTGGACGAATTCTCATCCGAAGACGAATCACAGATGCGACTGCTGTCATAGCGCTTAGCGGCTGCCTCAGCAGCAACCTCCTTGTAGGAATTTGATAATTTAAATGCTTTGCGCTTACGACTGTTCCGCTCTGTAATCATTGGCGACACATTGTTATATACTAATGATGCAGAATTGGGGTTGACTGTATTAGACATAAGTGCCCTATCAACGATTTTACAATCAAATTCACTCTCATCTGTAATCTGTTTAATACTTCCAGTTAAACACTGGGGTGTCTTTAATGGAGATACATCTTTTTCTTTAATTTTATCTTTTCTTATTGAATGGCTAGACTGTATTGTACTATTAGCATCATTAGCATTTTCATCGTCCAAAACCGATATCTCCTCACACAATATAGTATCGTTATTATTATGCTTTTTGACTGATTTTTGCCTCAAACAACTTGTGTTTACATTTTGTGTTGAATCCTTTATTTTACGACTCTTTTCCATTATATGTTTAATGGGGATTTCATCATCTGAAGTAAATATTTCGTTTTCTTCAACACGAAATTCATATATATCTGGAGGAGCATTCCGCTGTGAAGATGAAGAAATTTTGGAAATTTCGTCACTACTCTTGTATCTATAAGAAATAATAATATATATAGTATTTTTTTCCTTGTGTTAGTACCTTATTTATACATACTTGTTGTTTTGAAAATGCTTGTCCACTAGTTTTGCTCGATCCTTCATAGGCTTACTGCAACTAAATTTTAAATATTGTATAAATTTGTGAAAATACTAAGTTGATTTTGAGCTTACCGAAGGCAAAACCAAACCCCGCTGCCCGGTGTGGTTTCTCTGGTACAACTACGATGATATCCACGCCGACAATCCTCACATGTTTCTATAACATCTTGCTCTTGGACACGCTTGCACGCTACACACATTTGAGCATTACCATTCCCACCACTATTTTCCAGCCGCCTCATCTCTTCAATGCCGCACCATAGCTCGGAGTTATCGTCAAAACGTATCAAGTACTGAATTGTTTGTATCTTACTCATCTCAGAATCAGCGCTGCTGCCGATAACCGTTCCCAGATATTGACGGCCATCATCCTTTCGGATAAACACATCCTCGCCCATCATAAAAGTGGCCTTTGATAAAGAAACGGATGAATTTGCAATTTTCTTGTCATCTATTAAGCTATCAAGAGAATTAGGAGACGAAGTAGTGGGTGTTGGTGGTGTAAGTAGAGTTACTGATGAGGCTGTTTCATTAGCAGCAACTTGCGTTATTTTTACCGGTGCGGGCGATTGTGGTGACACCGATTTTGTGTGTTTCAAATCGACATCTTCACTTGAGTCGTGTAATACTGCAATGTTATGTTGCTGTAATATAAGATTTGGAGAAGAAACGTCATCGCATTTAGTTGTGTTTTTCATACGAATTGCCTCCGGAGTTGAAAATTTTATTTTATTATCTTCTATTTCGACAATGCTATTTTCAGATATTTCATTCGTTTTAGTCACTCTTTCAGTATCAGTTGCATTCTCCTCATCGCTAATGACGTATTCGCATTCTTCATCATCCAGTAGGTCAATACTGTGCGTAATTGTTGCAAAGGGTTCTCCCGCAGCACTAGATATGGTTTTGTTCATTAATCTCCTCTTTGAAGGTGTACAAACCGTTGTTTGTGATGTTACACTATTTCTTTTAGTTTCAATTGATGCATTTCCGATTATTATTTGAGATGTTGATTGTGAAGCTAATGCACTTCTCGCAGGCGCCAAATTTAATGACAAAGGTGGTGAAGTACTATTTTCGGGGGAGGTGGGTGGAGTATGTGGAGTTGTTGTTGTAGAGTCCGGTTCATCAATCACTAATGTAGAATCGTTGCTAGCGTAAGAATCGCTATGTATCGCTCCACCATTACTGACCGGGTCCAGCACTACTTTGTGATGAATTGCTGGTATAATTGGGGATGGCTGTTGTGGGGTGTGAGTAGCTAGAGAATATGTATTATCGGGTGATGTTATTGCAGAAGTTGCCACTGTTGCGGTAGATTCAATACCAGTATTCATCCCGGAATTATCGCTATAATGATTATTAATACAAATATTAATACGATCCAACACAAGAGTTGAGTTCGAACTTGTCGTTGTGGCGGGGGAAGACACCAATGTGGGTGAGCTGTTAACTCCATCAGCAACCGGTGAAGATTCTTCTGTAAGAGTTGACATCAGCTTTGAAGCAGATGAAAGATTATTTGCTGTAGCTACGCTATCGTTTGTGTTATTTGACATAGACATAAAGAATTGGTGTTGAGCGTCATCTTGCGTGATATGCAAAGCAGTCGCCGATGAAGTTGGAGCAGAAAAATGTTGTTGTGTGAAATGAGTTGGTAATGCTGTCGACAACTGCTGAGCATAAGCAGATTGCTGATGTGGTGTGTGATAGAACTGTGGGAGTTGTATTATATCGTCGTGCCCAACAGCTGCTTCATCTTTAGCCATGTTATATATATGTTGTTGGTGTTGTTGTTGCAACGTGTTTGGCAGTGTTGTAATTATACGAATATTATTGGCGTTCCCGTTGTGGTAACAGCCCGTGAGTGTATTAACATCTGACGACCTGCTGTTAATAACTCCTGAAGTTGTTCGTGGTTGCATCTGCGCTGAAGCTCCATATTGACTTGCAGAAAAATTATTTGTTATTAAAATAGTATTGCCATGTTGATGCTGTGACCGGTTCGCTTGTTGCACGGAATTTGATGATGTAGAAGTTAAAGACGTTGTTGCTACCCCGCCATAGAATCTCTGTGATGATGGTTGAATTCCAGGGACAGTCGTATTAAAAAAAGTTTTGCCCAAGGTAGTGGTCAATGGTATTTGACGTGGACCGAATAATTCAGTTGCTCCGGTAGTTGTAATCGGTATAGAATTTGTGGTAATTTCGGGTCCCTTTTCTGAACATGTGCTAACATTTGGAAGTTGTAATTGTATTGATTGCTGATGCTCAGATATGGGTAAAGTTGAAGCAGGAGGAAGGAAAAAGTTACCAAGGGCTGATAAATGTTCATTCGGTGCTCGATGCTGAACATTATGAGGATCCTGATGAACGTTTAGGTCATAAGATGCACTATTCATGGTTAGAAAATTCTGCCAAGACTACAGATGGACTAATAGTAATTTCGATGTTAATAAGTATATTCGATTTGTCTGCAATTGTGAAGAAATTGTTATACATACATTTGTTTATTAGTGGCAGAATACAAAAATTCTACCAGGATGATTTTTTGTTCAATATTTTTTATAACAGCTGGCAATACTACCTTATTTTACCGGCAAGTGTCTGACATTAGGTGTGAAGAGGACAAATTAATGTGCACTTTTCATTTTCCATTACTGGAACAGACAGTGTAAACGATTATACACATATATTTCAGCAATTCTTGTAAACCAATGTTCAAATTTTTATATTAATTTCATTAATTTTACTTATCACCAATATTGTTATTTCAATCAATGCAATATAATCATTTTTCATACAAAGCACATTAAAGAATGTGAGCAATCTTTACACAAGTTAAGATTCGTAAAGCATTTTTTGTACTCTTGGAAATTTTCTACTTCCGAGTCCCTCTTAACTCAACTAATGTGGAGTATTTTATATAATCTTAAATATATTGAAATTATAGTTTAGTTTATTCGATTTTCAATCATATTTAATAATATTCAAACGATGAAATATAAATTTTCCACTCGGAATTTGTTTTAACACCGTCAGCCATTTTCCCAACACACGAACTGATTTTTCCCATTTCTCTTTACCTTCCCAATTCGTGCGCTTCTTCACTTTCCAGGCTAGAATTGGTTATTGACAACTACTGTAGTCACAGGGTTGCATAAATGACCAGATATAATTAATTATATTATATACACTTCTCTGGAATTAGTTCGCTTTATCGTTTCGTTCAGCCACTTCTTGGGCCACGCTTAATTCCTTTAATCTTTTTGACGCCATAAACGAAAGTCTTTGTTTATAATTACTATGAAAGCTTGACAGCTGCAAATTGTTTAAATTTTTTCTATGTCATTTATGGTTGAGATACAAAGTATTTGTTCAAGCACATTTATAAAGTTTGAGTTAATATTTTTATGATTATTATATAGCGTTTTTAGATAATTCCAACTTTTCAAATAAAATAAATAATTTGTTGAAATCAACATTGCGATAACCCTTATAAGAAGAGTACAATCTCGTAAGTAGACAACATGTACCTTTCTATCACACTCCTTTACATTTATTGTTGTTGTGAATTTCAATCAAATGAAAAAGTGAACGCAGTGAAGTCAGACATTTTTTAATACGCTATATACATTTTGAAAAAATATAAATTAACTTTCAATAATAGTGGAAAAGTTGTAAAAAGTGTCGTACGATTGAATTTACATACGCCAGATTTGTATTTGAAGCATATATTTACTGGATTTGCTTTTAAATTATTGGTAAAAGTTGGAAATTTTCCCTTGCCTGTTTTGCTTCGAATACGATATTCGTGATGGTCGTTCTGTTTCGAATATTGTGCTACTTCTTAAATTTCGTTACCATTTACGTTTTGACACTCGCCTTTGCTTTTATTTCCGTGCAATAGTTTGTCCATCCATTCATTTGTTTTTTATACGATTAGTTTCATCTCCACTTTTGGTCTTTTGTGTTTTTGATTTTGAGGAAAATGAGCTTTGAGAAGTTAATTAACAAAGTTATAATTTAAAGTAATTAAGTACTAGTGATTAAAAAGATTAAGTGAAAGAAAAACAACAATAAAATACAGTTGTTAAAAATCACACAGAGACATTTAAATGAAAGCTCGGAAGCAGTGTAATAAAAACTTGTAACAAATGGAAATGATTTTCAGTTTTTAATCAATAAGTACAAAGCAAAACGAAAGTGAAGAAACCATCTATATGGCAAACACACGTAGTAAAATTGATGGGAAAACAAAACAACTGGGAATAGAAAAAATATTTTATGACGACACACAGGTGTGGTGTAATTCATTCACTTTGCAGAAAACAATTTTGTTTTAATTATAAATCTAAAATAGTTTATGTTTTCTTAATTAAGCATAATTGAGCTATACAAAGACTTATTTGATTAGAAATATACTTTTCTTGGAAATCAAAATACATAATTAACATTTTTAGGAAGAGAGTACTACTGCAACGAAGTCATCTAAAAACAAATTAAGTGCTACTAAACTAAAAGCGAGAATTGGACATTTAGAAGCCGATCAACTTAAACAAGAATTTCTAGAAAAAGAACAAATGCACACTTTTAGTGAAACAGGCGCCGGTGTGCCGGCTTTCTTGGCTAAGTTATGGCGACTGGTGGATGATCCGGATACCAATCATCTCATCTGCTGGAATAAGGTAAGTTGTTTAAATACATTAAAAATATATGTAACATTTATGCATATGGAACATGTGCACTCATTTAAAATTAGTTTTTTCTTGCTTAAAGAAATTTGGCAACAATGCCAGTGATTTTTAGTTTATTTGATATGTATCGTCAATTATTTTCAAGTAAAAGCCTAACAGTGGATTTTTATTCAATATCAACCACCCATATAAATACATACAGAGAGTAATGCACTTGTTTTTGTTAAGAGCGTAGAAAAAAAATCTGTACAATTTATAATTTATTTGTTAGTTCCAATGTATTAAAAGTGTATTGTTTCAATTTGTAAGCATTTTCAGTGGAGAAAATCAAATTAATATTAATACTTACGTATTTTTTGTATATAAATATATGTATAATAATTTCGTATATTATTAATGACAAAAATATTTTTTAGAATGGTGGCTTAAGTCCATAGCGACAACATAGCGTTATTATTCCTTATATGAATATCTAAATTGTGGTCACTTTTACCACATTCATATGTGTGTATATTCTTTAAACTGATTATAATTGCAAAACATAAGTTGTACATCGATAGGAAAGCTACATACATATAATATTTAATATTTTTTTCAGGATGGTCGAAGCTTTATAATTCAAAATCAAGCTCAGTTTGCTCGTGAATTGCTCCCTCTGAATTACAAGCACAACAACATGGCCAGTTTTATTCGGCAATTAAATATGTGTAAGTTGAATGAAAACATAGACTAAAGTTAAATGAATTTAATGTTATATTATTATTATTAAAATTCCAGATGGCTTCCACAAGATAACATCAATTGACAATGGCGGCCTAAAATTCGATCGGGATGAAATGGAATTCTCTCATCCATGCTTCAAGCGAAATTGTCCATATTTGCTTGAGCATATTAAGCGAAAAATCGCCAATACAAAAAGTCTAGATGACAAATCAGGTTTGAAGCCCGAAGCTGTCACGAAAGTGCTGCAAGATGTTAAAGCAATGCGTGGTAGACAGGATTCGCTTGATTCACGTTTTTCAGTTATGAAGCAGGAAAATGAGGCTTTATGGAGAGAAATAGCTTCTCTGCGGCAAAAACATGCCAAGCAACAGCAAATTGTCAATAAAGTAAGTTATATTTCACTTGTATTGATTGATTTTTTCCGTACATCAGTTTTCCTTTGCTTTCAAGCTCATACAATTTTTAATCACAATTGTTCAACCATCGCGCAACATGACAAGTGTAAAACGACATATGCAGTTGATGATACATGATACACCGGACAATGCAAAACTTCGCAACAAGAGTGAATCCGAATCTGAATGTGGACCAGTTATTCATGAGCTCGGTGAAGAGTTGCTTGACGAAGTCGCTGATCCTGACATTGATCTAATGTAAGTTTACTGTTAACATATTATATAAAATATAAATTTTCTAATACGAGACATGTTTCCTTGATTACCTTAACACTATGCCAGGGATGCATCAAGTCCATATAGTAAAATGATTCCAAATAATGATACAGAAGGAAATAGATCACCGCTAAACATTGAGCGACCCCATTCTAGTGTTAGCCAAGGATCCCAACACTACGACTTTTCGAATCAGAGCACGGATGACGCAGTTAACACTGCTGTGACTGGTCCGACTTGTAGCAGTGGTGGTAGGAGTAGTGTAAATGCAATAAACAACATGACATCTCAGAAAATCGGTATGGAATCGGACTCATCAATTATACAGTCAGTAAATCCAGATGGATCGCAGATTTTCTATCACGTTACCGAGGTACCCGATGCAATAGACGCGCATAATAACGACGTCATGCCTGGTGCATCGCCAAGTTACAGCGAGGAGAACGTGTTGACTACACCAATGGTTCGTGAACAAATGGCACGCTCACAGCAGCTGAAACAAAGAAATAAGCGACGCCGTATACAAATTGATGATGATGATGATTCCACAGATATCACCGCTTCAATGTCGAAGATAAGAAACGTTGAAGGAAAACGGCAGTCACCACTATTAATCAAAAACGAGAAAGAGCCACAAATCGACCCAATGTCGTTCTTAAATGATTTTCCAGACGACCATAACACACATGCAAGCGTTTCCGGAAATCTTAAAGAAAATCTTGCAGCAAACCGAAGTGGTTCTAGTTTACTAAATGCTGGCAATATAGTAACTGGTGCCATATCACCAGTCAGCACAGCTAACAAGAGTCCCCTACTAGGCCAATCGACAAATTTTTATAATTCAAATGAGTTTATTACATCCGAAATGCCTGCTGATATATTTGAGGTGAGATTCTATTAAATATGTGCATAAATTAAATTTTCTTCTCACGTTAGTTAATTTAAAATCTTAGGAATCTCCATTAATATCCGCTGAGCCAAATAGTTATAATCAGCAACAACAGAAACAACAGCAACAAATACAATATGGTCGAACAACGGCTAACAGTGGCAAGTTTTCTTCATTTGTCGCGCGTAGTAATAATAGCGGCAACGTAGCAGCAGCTTCCAATAGGGCCTCAACATCTGCCGCAGCTGCTGCCAACCAATTTAGCAACGATGACAGGCAGAGCAACATCAATTCTCCTGTAACCTCACAACAGGGAAAGACCATCAATAATGGAAATAATATGTCTTTAGCTAAATATAAAAGCGGTGGTACTGGAAATGAGGGAATTATGCGGTTAGTAACTGAGAGAGATCTTAGTTACAATAAAGAATTCTGAAAGCTAATTTCTTTTACATTTATTTACATTTAGTGATGAAGTGAACGACCATTTGGATAATGTGCAGGATGAATTGGAGTCGCTTAAGGATTTGCTACGCAGTGATGGCTATTCGTTAGATGCAAATACTCTGTTGGGCGTAAGTATTTCTTTATTGAAATGTTAGTTCCTCTCTTATGTGTACCACTTGCAATTCACTTTTTTTCGTTGCACCTCAGTTTAAGTGTCTTGTGGTAACTATAGTGTATAAAAATTGCCTTAGTACAAATAGTAACTCGACGCTAGTTTATTTTTATTCCAAATGGATATGAAGTTAATATAAAGAATGTTCTAGTTTTCTTCCACACCAGTGCCTAAATATACTGAATGAAGGAAATAAACCAAAACACACTTATATGAATATTGTACACATGTTTACAAAAATATTTTTCAAGTTTGCTTCATTGTGAACGCAACTTTGTCTAATACTTTTAGATTTTTGGAAACTATTTCAAAAATACTCGTTCCTTAAAAGTTATGAATTAAGTATAAATAATATTTTACGACTTACAATTATTATTTTTCTCTCTTTTTGATATGAATTCTAAAAAAAATGTACACAAACAAAACATTTTTGAATGAAACTGCATTATGTCTTCAAAAAATGCATGATACATAAAACGTTTTTTCTGATGAAATTCTACAAATGTGCCAAAATCTAGAACGGAGATGCTACAAACACGAATACAACCAATCGATTTTCCCTGTCATCACAACTGGATGGGGAGTTTCTCACGAAGGTCAGCCAATTATTGACGTTTTCATTTAAAACTGAGTCTGAGCTAAATTATGGCTGAAGTGTCATTAATGAAACTGTTAAACCAGTACAATACGTATAAAATTCCCAATGAAACTTTAAAATTACGTTTAAAAAGTTAAGAATGTGTGGTAATATATAGGCTTTAAAAATAAAACGGCTCATTTGATATTATTATGGCTTTGCACAATTCACAATTTATTGTTTAACCCATATTCTTATTGTCCACATATATTAAAAATTAATTTTAAATATATTTTACTGATGTTCTCTTTTATTTATTATAGCTATTCAATGATTCCGATATTTTAGGACCATTCGGTTTAAATTTGGTTAATGAACCCAACAATGAGAAAAAAGGTGTGTGAATCAAAAATGATGTTTAATAATCTTAATATATTTATTAATGCCATTTACAATCAACAGGTTCGGAGCTTATATCGTACCAGCCAATGTATGATCTTTCAGACATCATAGATATCAATGACAAAAATGAACTGGAATGTATGTTTTTAATATTACTTATTTTTAATAATAAATAAATATAAATCTTTATTTCAGCTGTTGATCAAGCGAATAGACCAAGTAGTTCAAGGCAATTGCCTCAGTTGGAGCAACAGCAAAGAGAGCCGCCAAGTGGACTGAACACACCATACAATGATTATTTTGCTAATGCACTTGAACCAACTAACACACCGCGTAAAATAGAATCTGCAAGTCTTTCTGATAGTAAAACTAAACATCCAAACTAAGACAGTCTTCGCACTGTTAATAACTTTGTATATTAAAAGAAAACCAGAATTGAAAATTATCGTTATTCAAATATTGTTAAAATATAAAATATTAATATGGCATCACAGAAAATCCCCTCGGCTTTGCAATGGGTATAAAAAAGAACAAAAATCATTTGAATCTACATATATGTATTCCTTAAATTCTAACTCTTGTTAGCATAACACCGAAGCAATTATCTGTGCTAAACGCAGTTATAAAATTAATTGGATTTTTGTGTACATAACTGAATTTTATATTCATTATTATTGTTATACTCTTGTAAAAAATTTAAACTCGGTACCAAAATGTGAGAGCATTAGTTTTGAAAGTAATCTAAGATGTAAAAATAATAACCTGAAGGTTAAATTTTTAAAAACCTGAAGGGAAAGGTGTAATATTGTGTCTATAATCCTTGCTAAGATAGCTGTGTCAAATAAATGTGATTACAACTTCCTCCCAGATAGCAACAATAAAACATTACAGTCATTTCATTACTGGTTATTTACCTGATAAGCGCGTCCCAGACCATATTTGCAAAGCAAATTTTTCTTTGACTTTCATGGAATTGACACGACTAAGCATTCTTAATTTTCATTATTATTCCATTAAAAAAAAATATTTTTATTATATCGAAATTATATTTTTTTAGACTAAAATACATGTTATTGGCGCTAGTAGCTTGTTTCATTTTGTTTTTTTTTTTTATACAGAAACTTAAAAACAATATGTAAGAATTAAAATTGAAAGTTACCATTAAAGTGGTAAATATATATATCAAAAGTACGTTTAGTTTAGCTATAATTCTGTCGCAAGGAAATCACACAAATGTTTACACAGTGTCGACTCACTTGGATGTCTACATTATTAACATCCGTTTGTAACATCTATAATAACATAAGAAACAAACACAGTGAAAGAAAGCATATAATATTCTTATTAGATATAGAAATGAAAACGACATTTCGTTTCGTCTTTTACACTAACTATAGTTTATACGCTAATGTATTTAGAAATTTAAGTGAATTTTGGAGCAGTGGAAATAAAACTAAAATAGACGCAACGCAAAACCTTGTATTTTTAGGGAAACATTTGAGTTGTATTTCGGACTTAAAAATATGTTCCTCATTTTGACATTAATGTTTACTTTACAGCTATAGAAATGAAATATTATGATTATGGTACAATTAAATAGTGATATTAAATGACGTAATTTGAATTGCTAACTAACTTTGATCTTTATACTTGGCGTCTTTAAGTATTTTGGCAAACTCAAATTTAACGCGTTCCCTTTCAGGACGTGGCATGTTACGCAAACTATCTACTAATGAGAGGCAATATAGTTCAATTGGATCATTAATAGGCGTCAAAACTGGAAAGGGAGCCGGCATGGACTTTCTTTTTGACGCACTAGTCATAATATCAATTGGCTGCCGTTGGAATGCTGCCGTTTCTGCCTGCTTTGGTATTGGATATTTATTATTTTCACAATTCCGTTCCTTGCCCAAAATTACGATTGGTGTTAGTAATTGCGACGAAAGACTTGAAGCGTTTGAATGCGAGGGTGAAGAAGGCGCCATTGGCGCTACCATGTTTGAGCTATCAATTTCAGCCTTTTGAAGTGGAGTTGATATATTTTTATGTCCAATTGTTTGATCATGCTGTGGTTTGTTTAATTTTTCAATTTTGGTTGGAATATTTAATTCAGGGAGTATCTGCTCGTCGTCGTAGCAAACATTGTTGCCCGTAGGTAGAGAAATATCTTCATTCTCGTGGATTTGCTGGGATGGCATAGCGACATCAACGTTATAATTTTCAATCCCGTGATCTCTTGCTGCGCTGCCATCGTCACTGTGTTCTATTTCAATAATTTCAAATGTGCTGGTGTTTTGAGGGTCCATATACATGAAGCTGTTGCTATCATTATCGCTGGAAATAATTTAATATCCTGTCCATATTTGTTATAATCAGTGGGATGTTGAATTATACTTACGAGCTGTTGTATGACGAGTTCATATGCGGCACTTTTTTGTAGGTTTGTGCAGTATTTTGCAAAAAAGATAGATCTTCTGTAAACCGACGTTTTCTTATATTCGCATTTGCCAAACCCGTTTCCAAGCTTTTAAGTTCTTGTAAGTAATTATATCGAATGTTTTTCCATTTGGTTTGAAGAAATTTGGCTGAAATTAGTTTTTAAATGATATTAAATATTTTCTATGTTAATATTAATTAATATGTTCATACAAGGCGTTCGCATCTCCGCAGCAATTCTTTCCCAGATTGCGATTCGAACTTGATAGCGTCTGTAATGTTCGTGGTTAACATCATATATAGCCGGATTATCGCGCACTAAACGTATCAGACGATCGTCTAAAATTTATTAGAATTTGAATTATAGGATAATTATGACATTTTCCACCATAAATATTTGTGTATTTTAAATCATATAGCTAAATGTGAGGGATATCGTCCCGACTGGTGAAAGCTTACCAAAGTCCGGTCCATAGGTTTCGCGCATTTTACAGAAAATACAAACACTTTTTATATATGTTATCAAGTTTTTTATTTGAATATAATTGATGATATTATATTTTTAATGATTTTCACCAGGAAAAATAATATTTTTCAACACCTGCTTAGTATAAATCCTGCATCCTTTTACTTGTCTCAATTTGTTATTGTTTAATATCTGCGCATGTCCTTCGACGATGTTATGGCAACTATTAAAAGATATTAACTTGTCAAATTCCAGTAGATGTCGCCAATACAATTTTTCTCATAGCTATATAAATAAAAATTTATAATATAAAATATATTTATTAAACGAATTTTAAAAATATTTTAAATATTTATGTAAAAAAGAGTCCAGGTTGGTTTAAAATGGTTGATCTGTATCGTTTGAGCGACGATACTCCCAATTAGACACTTGATTTTGAAAATTGATTGTACCGGGGCCCTTGTCAAGCACGTCAGAGATGTTTGTTAGAACGACAATTGTATTCAATCACGTTTATTTTTATGCAATCGTTTTTGCAAAAACAAAGTACGGCGTGAATGTCTGTTGATAAAACAAATCAATTAACCATTTATTTTTGCGTTAAAGTGGATACCCTTTTCAAATTAAGAACGGCTGCATACGTATTTCAGCTCACTTACTTAATGTCATGGGCAGTCCCAGTTTTGGGAACTTTGGTCCATTAATTGGTGTGGTCTATGTGAGCAGTACACATTGCCGATTCCTTGTATGATTAAAAATTTAAACAGAAACATACATACATTGCAACAAAAATATTAACTTATTTCCATAAATAATTTCAGATTTACTCAACCAAAAATGCGGAAGTTTTAACATTTCATGAATTGAAATTACGGCAAATTGTGCACAATGCTGGTTGGTTGGAGTACGATCCTATGGAAATATGGAAGAGTACTCAAGAATGCATCGAAGTATAATAGTTAACACACATTTCTATTATATATTCTTTCAGTAATATTAGTTTTTTTTTTTGTGCAGACTGCGTACAAAAATCTTATTATTTTGGAAATCAATCCGTATGATTTAGTAGCAATAAGTATTTGCAATCAGCGTGGAACAACACTGTTATGGGACAAAGAGACGGGAACTCCTTTGTATAATGCTGTTGGTAAAAATCACTTTACATACATATTATAAAGACACTTAGACATTTTATAATTAGGTTGGAGCGACTGCCGTACATCCTCTCTTTTAAAGACGGTTCTTGGCAATGTAAATTACGATGTAGATTACTTGCGACACAAAACAGGGCTACCATTAAGTACATGCTTTAGCGCGCTTAAAATCAGATGGCTTCAGGAAAATATAACATCTGTATCAGAAGCAATAGAAGTGGGCACGTGCCTGTTTGGCACACTTGATTCTTGGATTCTATGGGTATATTTGTACTATCGCAATAAATTTACGCAAAATATTATGCTTTATATTTTTTATATAGAACCTTACTGGATCAAACATAAGTGGAGTGCATATGACTGATGTTACCAATGCAGGTTATACAAGTCTGATGAACGTTCATACTCTCCAATGGGATGCTAAGATATGCCAATTTTTTCGTATTCCCATGGAAATACTGCCGCGAATTCGTTCAAATTCTGAATTATATGGTTACGTAATAGGAGGTTCACTAAACGGACTTCCGATAGCAGCGGTATGTAATAATACTTTTTAATGTTTTAAAGTTGCATCAACTTTCAGTTTAATTTTACAGTGCATTGGCGAACAGTCTGCTGCCCTATTAGGTCAGTTACAAACAAAAGTTGGTCAAAATGTTTGTATAATTGATGACAGTTGCTTCGTGCTGCTAAACACGGGGGAAGAGTTAATAGATTCTTTTAATGGATTACTGTCGGTAGTTGCATATAAATTAGGCCCAAAAGTTCCTGCTTACTATTCCTTGGAAGGTGCTATTTCTAATGCCGGGGCTACGGTCAGTTGGCTAAAGCAAGGATTACGTATATGTACTGAAATAAATTCTAATGATAATGCTGTTGAAGTCCTCAGCACATTTCTTGGAGAAAGTTCAATGATTTCATCTTCTTGTTCATCAGGTACGTTATTGACGGAGACACAGAAAACATTCTCCCAATAATTTCCCCCCAAAACAGGTATCTTAAATGTCGATTGTGGATTAGCAGCAAAGCGTTCAGAGATAACATTTGTGCCTGCTTTTCATGGATTATACGCGCCATATTGGCGTTATGATGCGCGAGGGTAAGCTTTTAAAGCCTTTAGATTATGCGTTGTTACCCACATCTTTTTTATTTCACAGCGTCCTACTAGGTTTAACTAGTCAAACCACAGCAGAAAATGTCACGCAAGCTGCTTATGAAGCAACTGGTTTCCAAATTCACGAAGTAATTGATGCATTTAAACGTGACACACCAACATGGAATCGAAAAAGCCACAAAGATCGAATTATATTTTGTGGCGACTATGCAGAGAACAACGCTTTCGTGCAATTCATTGCGGACATTGTTGGTTGTCTGCTGGAAAGGCCTCAAACGACATCACCTGCATGTTTAGGAGCAATGATATGTGCTGGCATAACAATGAATGTAGTATCTTTGCTACAGGCAGAAGTGATGTATCCGCCACCCGTGGATGCATTTACTCCAACAACCACCGCCAACCGTAAGTGAATTTCTCAATATTAATAAATTAAACAACCAGTTAATTTGATTTAGGGCGAGAACAACTGTATAAACGATGGAATTATGCGGTACGAAAATGCTTAAATTGGAATAACTTTGCTACTTATGAGGAGGACTTGGAACTTTTTGCGCAACGTGACAGTGATCCCAATCTTCCAATACGCCGTTCGCTACCTGGCAGCATTTATATAACTAGTTCGTTTCTGCTTTTGCTTGTAGCAAACTTTTTGCGTGGCCGTAACATTACATAGATAAATGTATGTACAGTTATAAAAAAGTGTTTGAAAAGATAAATGTATTCCTATTGTTAGCGATCCTTATGATGTTGCATTAATGTTGTAATTCTATCATTTTAGTTTAGTTAGTTAATGATTATGTGTGCGTGCATCTAGTCACGGAAATTACTCAACGCGCTTCCTTTTAGTATATCATCAAGTTTTTTTTATCTTGCATTTATTGCATTACATATATTTTGATCTGCAACTTTACGCAGATTGAATAATTTTATAATCTCGTTAAGTTAAATTGTGACATTTCCGATGTAATAAAAAGAAGATTTGTGTCTTCGTCAATTTATGATAATTAGGTATTTCTTTCAAGATCAATTTAATAAATTGTCTTAAACGTTTAATTGTGAATAAAGCGTTTAACTATTTTGATTTATAAACTATATAATTTAAACAAAAAAGGGTTTGCATTTCAAACCCAGTTAAGCAAAAAGTATTATAGTATTTTATGATTTTTACCCACTCGAACTTCCTGTATCTTACTTTGGGAGGGGAGGAGCGTTTGCTATAACAACGGGTAGTTGCAGTGGCGTTTATAAATTATATTGGCACAAACTCTTTAAATTAAATACATTTGACTTATTAGTTTAAATATGCTTTAATAAATATTAAACTAAACGAAAATGTTAACTAGAAACATTATTAAAGGAAAATTAAAGGCTAGTTTGCTACTAAATAATGATTATATTTTCACTTTGTGGCTTTCCTGCCTGCCGGACGTTTAACTTGTTTTAGTCATCGTCATCATCGTCGTCATCCTCAGATGGTACGAAAAGGTCATTTTCTTCCAAGAAGTTTGCCACACTCTTGCTTATAGCAGCACCAAGAAAGAGACCGGGCAGCACGGCGCAGAAAACAAACACAATACCAAAAGGTGTTTGTTGAGGTTTAGGCTTCAATGCACCACTGCGAAAATGAGTACCTTGTGTCATATATGCTAATTTGGTTCGTTCTTCCAGAGATCGACCAAAGGCACCACGGGTTAGCAATAATGGCCGTATAAGGCGAGAAAAAACCATTATAACTTAATGTGCGTTTCCAGTGGTGAATTCAAATATTTTTCTAGAATAAATAATAAAAAGTTGATGTATATTAGCGTACACACGAATACAAAGCGCTGTTTTTACATAAATTATTACTTAATTGGAATTGATACTCTAATTTTGCCCATTTTATATTTTCAGAAAAATTTGTCAATATTACTTACTTTTCGACCCACAAGTATTTGTGAATGTTATTGTTGTTATTTGACTTTTCGATCGAAACAGCTGATTTTGCAGAGCATGGTTGCTTTTACTGTTCATAGTAACGGTATATTTATTTTGAACTATGTAAGTCCTTACTATATTTTTGTACAAATAAATTGATATGTAATTATGTAAAAATATATGCAAGGTTCGAAGAAAAAGGAAGCAAAACTAATTATTATTTGTACCTTTGATAGATGCCTATCGAGCTAACCTATAATTTATGATAAGTATAAATACATTTTATGTTATTAAAAAATATGCACGCCTTATTTTTCGGTTATTTGGATTCATATATGTATTTATAAATTTATTTAGAACTAAAAACACCATATAAACGTAAGGTTTATTTTAAATAAATATTAATATTTTATATATAGAATGTCTTAAGCCGTCTCAACATCATTATACAGGATTAAATCTCTGATTCGCCCAAAATCGAAAAACCTATAACAAGCCCCTCATCAGCGCAATGAATACCGTTCACTTTAATTAAATTAACGTACCGTTCCCACGACAGTCGGGCCTGAGTAACCGGAACGGAGGCGGATTTCTACAGAATTTTAAATTTATGTTTCGACATGCGAAGTAAACGTTGCAGCATTAATTATTAAAGGATCCTTGTTACTTTTTCGCAAGATTTACTGCACTTCATTAGTGTGTTTCTACAAAATAATTGTCATTCAAATTATTATTTCTAGTAGATTGGCTTAATCGTTGCTGAAATGAGATATTAGGCCAAGATAAAATAACATCCTTTACAAACCCGTTTTATAATAATTTCAATAAACTGATTTTTTTTGATGCTACTGTATTTGTCACATATCTTATACATGTGCATAATCAAATATTTCATATTGCCCTTAAAAGTAAATGTTAAACGAATGTTTGAGACATACTTTATGAATATAGGTGCATAAAAAATTAATGTGCTAAATAGTTTTCAAATAAGTCAGGAGAAATGTCTTATAAATATTGATATTGTGGAGGAATCGTAAATATTACTAAACGAAGCAGTGGTTGAAGTTCTTTCAGTCATTCTACATTTATTATGCTGCCTTTACAGAAATTTATTATTTATGTTATGTATTCATGGCAATGATTTAAAATGTTATTTTCTTCATGATTGTGCTTGTATAGAAAGTAAATACATGTGGGATGCACCCTCATCCTGAACTTTATTTTAAGTATAAAACGTTCAATATTTTTGTTATAAAGTTATTAAACTATAGACCGTTATTTTGGATCTGTTTCTTTTTGCTGTTAATCTTAGTTTATCAAATAGTGAATTGGACATGATACAAATAATTTTTGTAGCATATGCAAATAGTTATATACGTATGTACATATACATATATATAATATATGGCAGCCATTCCGGTTATTCCAAAGAATTTTTGAGGCTTTTTGCTAATAATAAAAATTAACTCAGTTAAATATTGTAATAATTAATAAAAATACGTTAGCGTAGTTTACCTCTGGTTTGAATTTTTTCTGGGTTTTTGTTGAAGCTTTTGAACAAAAACTTTATTGTTCTGATTATTTTGTATTTATAATTAATTAGTAATATTTCTTCATTTATTTTTAAAAAACGTTATGCAAGTTGCACATACAATGTGTAAAAATATATTTAACTAATTTTTGTTTTTGATAATATAGCACTTACAAATTCTTTACATTTCTCATTTATTTTGTGTCCGGATTATTATAATATTTATTTCGTATGTAAACGTAGATAGTTACTGTTAACATAAATTCCTAAAAATTCTCTAACAGAAAATACTTTGTTGAAATGAACTAATACAAAGAATACGTGAACATTTACACAATAGAAACATCTACTTAATATATCTTGATAATTCTACAAATTATATCAAATATGAATACTTATTTAACAGGTGGGAAGGTAGGTCAACGATCAAGCAGTGTATTGATATTTTCCAAATAGTTTACACGCATATAAATTCATACGTATATATGTACATGTCTCCAAGGAACTAACTGAATGCAGGTATTTTATATTTTATCATTAAAGTTTGATAACAATAATATATATAAGTTTAAGCTTTAAACTAAAAAAAACATATAAGTATGTACATAATTAAATTTGTTTACACACAAAATCTTAGAAAATGTTCATTAATATTTCAACAGACTGTTATACACAAGCATTTACTATAACTTACACACTATAAAAAAGGATTTGCACAATGGGATTACAATTGTTTAACACGTTGAAAATGGCTAGTAATATACCATCATTATACAATCATATAAATACATGTCAGCTTACTTTGAAATATTTGTAATAAAATTAGTGGCGAGTTATTCGCGTGAAAATATTCTGATTTCAAATCACACTTAAATTCGACAAAATTAAATTGACGCAATAATTACAATGTCAGTTATGTATATTGTTTGAGCCTATGACATACATAATTATTCAGTAAGTTTAGGTTAGTAGTCAAAAAATAAGATAAAAATGTTTAAATTAAGTTTTGAAATAACATGTATGTTCATACATTCATATACATATAATACATAAGTATGTACATTATTGAATATATACTTAGTTATATCGTGCATACTATACTTCTTATCGCAGAAGTATGTAATATACACTACAATCAAATAATGTAAATGCATTGAATGGTAATTGTATTTAATACATTTTTTGGAGCTATTATATTGAAATAATAGGAGACGAATAAACATCATATTTTCGTGATGTTATTAATGATGGATCAATGCGATGATTACAGCTTTTTATTTGTCTCCTATGTACACTAGTCTATTTCATTAAAAGTGGTATGCGTCTTAGTTCTGATGTCGCTGGTAGCATTGCGGTTTAAATCGACGCTTTCCGTCGTTGGATGCTGCTGACCTGTTGCCGGTCATAAATCTGGGAAACGACGGGCATCTTCCACATAATGCGACGGTACATCGAATAGTGTTGCCGGTATGTTGTCACGAAATTCAAACTTTTGGAAAGTTATTTTCGCTGTCACTGTGTGCAAAACTGGTATCTCTACTTTGACGGGGAACCCACTTGGTAATTTGAGCGTTATAAACTCACGCAATTTATTAATGTGTTTGAAAGGAGCAATTACTTCCAATACATTTAATAGCATTTCGACGCTAAGGGGAAAATCTTTACTCATAGCTACTGTGGCCCGTATAGACTTGTTTGATTGCTTATGTACTGGTGGTCGTCCCAAATGGGGACATTTACCAATTGGTGTGTTAATATACTCCTCCCATGTAATGGTTGGTGGGGGCGGTGGTTGCAATGAACTTCTTCGAGGCATTTCTGATGCAGAGCCATTTATTGAATCCCTATTTAATCCACCCTCCCCGTTTGCACTTGTTAAGCTAGCACGACGACCACCACGTGTTATTGTATCAACAATAGCTTTATTTTTTTGGAGATCCTCATGTGAGAGATGCTCTCGCCTTTTACGTTGTTTTAAAATAAGACCCTGTATCGAATATAAATCGCATTGGTATTGTCCGCTGACTAATTCTTTTCGATCCTCGCGGAAAATCCAACCGCTTTGCGCTCGAGCAAACTGTATGCTTTTCGTTGACATTTGAGCAGCTAAAATATCCGTAGACATTAGTACATCTACTTCGTCTTCAATATCTGTATCTTCATATCGAACGTGCTGATAACATTCATATTCGTTATCTAAAACTGTTAATGATTCATGAGGTGGTCGATCACCACGAAAAATAAAAGAAATGTCCCCCCTCTCCCAACGCATATCATTGAAATCTACTAATGTTGTGTCAAGGCGTAGGGTGGCTCCCGACTTGTGAATTCGACAGATATCGGACGGCAACATACGGGATACAAGTGGAACCCATGAAGCAAAATCCCATTTGAGTTCCATATAAAAGTCTTTCATTTGTTCAAGAGCACGAACTAATTTAGCGCGACGAGTTTCCATATGCTGACGGGATTGCTGTTTAAGTTTACACAGCACAGCGGAGATAGTTTGTCTATCACCGTAGCTAATTGCTTCAGCTAGTGGCGACCATCCTTCATTGTTTTTTACTTTTACGGGAGCGTCATGAGATAACAGCAAATTGATACACTCTTTCCTTCCTAACATTACTGCTAGATGTAAGGGTGTGTTTCCATGTTTATCTTTACAACCGATTTCTTCTTGCGTTCGCCAGCTATTTCGGGGCCGTTGAAGAAGTCTTGCCAAACTTTTAAAATCACCTTGAAAAACACTTTTGTGTAATGGGTACTCTTCATTCTCGCTTAATATATTTGATGAGCAAGCACCCATAACTTCCCTCTCTATAATTGGAGATGCAATAGGAGTTGAAGTTAACGACAATACTGGTGACAAGTACGGGGGAGATTCATTACCAGCAATTAGTGTCGACTCAATATGCCCCCCTCCACGATCTATACTGCTTTTAGAAGCATCAGAGTTGGTCTTACAATTAGATTCAGGACACACATCTAACCCGCCTTTACCACTGCCACCTGCCCATTGTTCGGTGTGTTTGTTTTCAAGACTTTCGACCTTTTCCTTGGACATTGTTTTTGACATGTAAATGCTCACCACTTAAAGTTTATTTTGGTTTTATAAATTTTTCTAAACACTTAAAACAAATAGTATTTTTAATCTTTCCTCCTATATTATTGAATTTTCACAACAGTCTCTGCTTTTTCTACTACTTCGTATTTGAAGTATTCAGGGTTGATTTGACTTTCTTTGGCTATGCATTGAATTTCATACCAGAGAATGTACAGAGAGTGTGCATTAAATTCTCTGCAGAAATTTCGTCAATCAGCTGTTTTACATTAGTAATAGATTTTGTAAATTGTAATAATCGTAACCAAAATATTTTGTTTCTTCCTCTGTTAGCGCGTCATGTAAATTTGTGGTATTCTTGAATTAAGGCATAATCTATATTATTTGTCTTTTGAAAAATATGCCCCAATCACTCACAATTAACTACCGGCCTCCAATGACCGATTCTGAAGATTCAGATAGCTATGATGGTTATTATTTCGGTGATATGGCAAGTAAAAGTGTAAAAATGAGGATACTTTCAATGCACTCATTCGTTTCAAGGACATTAGATAAATATTAGCACAGTTCTAATAGGGATTCTTATTCGTATTTGCAGCCATCAAAAAAAGCTCGTTCGCCGACTATATGGCAACAGGAACAAAACAGTCGTGAGGAAATAATACTCTCAATCATACAAGGAGATTCTGAAAAATTTAGGCAGCAAATAAGTGACCACAAGATATCGGTCAACGAACCAATAAATGGTAACACCTCTCTTTTATAAATATAAAAATGGTAAATTTTGTTAAGAATTCATACATTTTTAGGAGAGTTTACTCTTCTCATGACTGCTTGCCGAGAAGGGCAATTGTCTATCGTGCGGCTACTACTCGAGGATCTCAATGCGGACGTCAATAAACAGGTGGATTCATTTACACCACTAATGCTAGCATGCCAATGTACAAGTAAAGATTCGCATACAATTGATCAGATAGTACAACTATTGCTAAAACATGGAGCTGTGATAAATCTTTCCGACAAATATGGAACTACTCCTTTCATGCATGCCTGTAAAAACGGGTATATCGCCGTTGTGAGACGAATGCTAAAAGATGTGTCCTTCGATGCTGTTGACAATCAGGGATGTACGCCGATATTTCATGCAATAGAGAATAATCGTACAGATGTGGTAAAACTCTTGATGGAAGTTGGTGTAAATGCAACTATAGCTAATAGAAAAGGTTATACGCCAGTACAAGTAGCACAATTTCATGGATTTTACGATTTACTTGAATTTTTACCGAAAGAAAAAGTGACATATGTTGTCCCACCTCAATTTCTTGGCTACAACACATTGCGTGATTACATACCAAGAATTTTTTTGAAATCTGATTGTCCCGAATACTTCCAAGAAATCAATGCAATCCTATTATCTTTAAATATGGATCGATTTTTGGAACATTTTGCCAAGGAACAAATTACACTTTTGGATTTCCTATCAATGAATGACGATCTATTGAAAGATGTTGGAATTAAATATCCTATTTTTCGAATGAAAATAATGAAAGGACTACTTGAGTAAGCTTGCTGTAATATTATAATGTATACGCTTTAATTTTTCTTTTATATAGTTTTCACCTACATCATTGGTCAAAAAAATCAATCGCTCGCGTCAGTAGATCATCAAAAGAAAAGTAGGTTCTTTATAGAATCATGTATATGTTTATATTTTTAATGTCTTTATAGTTTTTACGAAATTTTAATGATTACGGCCAATCATTTACAACATTTGGTAATATTGACAGCAACGCTTCGCTTTATAAAAGAAAATATTCAGTCCAAAGAATTAGGATATGTGTCACAGGAACAATTACAGTCATTGCAACAAAATGTTAATACATATCGGGTAACAATAAAGGAACTCCTCAGAACTACGGAATATGTAAGAAATTTCTATAACATAATAATTAGGTGAATTCACCGTTATCATTTAATTTCAGTTATCTTCATTTAGTCCTTCAAAAAATCCTTTGTATATAGATTATGATGAGTATCTGGCTGAAACCAAACGCTTGAAACTGAAAAGTTTTTTCAAATATACTACAATTTTTGTTGGAGTATCCGTATTTATTTGTCTCAAAATACGAACGATTTTCTTCAGCTCATAAAAAAAAAAATATTAAAAAAGTTTAGTACTATATGCGAAATTTTTTGTCCCTTGAATTGATTTAAAATTTAATATACATAATTGCATTTAATGAAATTTATATGAGTTTATATTAAAATTGTGTAAAAAAAAAAAAAAAAAATTTGAACCATTATAATTTAATTATATTTTTCAAACATGAATTTTAGATATCTTTAAAACAGGCAGACTTGTAGCAGAGAAAGTATGTGGTATTATTTTAGTTATCCTTTGCTTACGGCATCTATTTAAGGACAGTGTGAATTCAATAATGGAAAGAGCGTAAATATATCACCCTGTTACAAAGTGTACCAATATCAGCACGTTCCACTATTGGGATCCGCATTAGCATCAAGGTAGAATTCTACGTCAAAACACTTAAATAAATATCTGATTTTCAATACACCGACAGTATCGAAATATCCTTATTTTTTAATAAATAAAAACAAATCAGTATTTAAAATGTTGCGACAATTATTGGTAAGCTCAAATAAATAGATGTTGCATAACTTTTTTTAGACAATGTAAATATGTACGTGAGTGTACAAATTTTATTAGAGTCAGGGTTCTCGCCGGACGATTTTAAGAATGCAGACATTTTCTTCAAAAGCTACAATTGGGGATGACAAAAATAAGCTAAAGGTATTAAATAACGCTGATGTTCCAATAATTGATTATGAGGATCCGGATTATTTACCGCTTCCCGAGTATCCTTTACGACCAGATGAGCCGCTAGAAGTGCGGAAACAGCGGTAAGTCCTATTTATATAATCTTATTTCGAAATAACTCAAATATAATTCCACAGCCTTATTTATCAATCTCGAAAGCGTGGTATGCTTGAAAATGATTTGATACTTAGTACATTTGTTGCACGTTACTTAAAAGATATGGATGCTAAATTAACAGCACAATATGACCAATTAATCAATGGCGTAACCAATGATTGGGACATATATTACTGGGCCACAAATGTTAAGCCAACACCCCCAGAACATGATAATGATGTTATGCGACTACTTAAAGAACATGTTGCGAATTCGAAACGCGAACAACGCCTGTGTCAGCCGGATTTGTAAATATTATTGTTTTGAAATTAGTTTTATTCCCTGTTGCTTATGCACTTATAGTTGTTGATAAATATTTCTAAACAAATAAAATAAATCATTACTACATCAAGCTACACTAACATCGTTCAAATACTTTATATAGTTGTGACAAATTGGTCAATTCGTACAATTGTTGCTTCAAATGATTCGGTGGGAGCAAGTACCGTTTAAATGATGGATATAAGACATGCTCTACAAGCCAATTGTGCCGTTGTGGCAGTGATTCTATTTCCAGTACACTCGTTAATGCATAAAATTGAGCGGTTTCTCGACAAAAAGTTTCAAAACATTCTACTTCTGATTCCCAATCCACTTCTGTAGCCAGGCGCAATATATACATCGGCAAATGTGTGCTGCTGGGATAATGTTGAGGTAAAATGGCGGGTAATGCCTCTAATTGACCTTCCTCATTAATTCTTAAGGAGAAATATTCACGCATTATGGGAGCTTTTTCGATAAGTATTTTACATGCACTTTCAGCGAGTTCCATTTTATCGCCATCCTCAGGCGACCATCCAGCTTCTTCGCACTCCAATGCTATTCGGACAAGCTCTTTAATATTTAGAGGTGTCTCCAATTGAATATGGGGAAGATTTTGAAACTCAAATATCAAGCGCTGATAAAAGAGTTCCTCACTGGAATAATATAGTAGCAAGTAAAAGATTATAGTAAATAAAATGGTATATATAAAAATATATAATACTAAGAATGTGAGTTCATATTGAATGTTTATGAATGTACATACCAAAATTTGGACGTGTTGCACAAATATAGTTTAGTGTCATATTGAAATAAAGCATATGTTTGGTTCACTATTCCAACAAACACAAGGTCCTTCAATATTTTTCGTAGCATGACATTAAGTCTGCGTTCTACATTTTCCTGCATTTGTTTTATACTTGTAAGCAGCAATTCGGACTTTCGCGCTGTGTTTATTTTAAAGCTCTCATCTTCAATATGAGTGAAAGAAGTTGAATGTGAATTGTTGACTTCTTGATTAGGAATGGGTTTTTGTGAAAGAAACTTGTCCAATTTTTGTTCTTTAGAATCGGTTCGAACACGATCTTTATCCATACGTTCCTTATCAAAATTTTTTAGAGACGCTTCATTTTCATTATCCTTCATGTCTGGATTGGATATACCCGGTAATCGCAATTGTTTATAAAAAGTCCGTGATGTATTGCTACCTAAAAGCTTCAGTTCTATGCGACGCTTAATTTTATCTATAATTTCATCCTCGTATAGGAAATGAACTTCATGTTTTGTTGGATGAACGTTAACATCTAAATGTGTTGGTGTTATTTCGAGGCTTACATATGTAAAAGAATGCATTCCTTTCGGAAGGTAAGTACTGTACACACTATCTATGGCCGCTTTTAAAGCTAAGTCATGTAAATACAAATAACAAGTTTAAGATGTAATATAACCCCATGTGACAGATTCTCTTACTCACCACTTGAATCTACCAGTCGATGATTAATGAATAGTAACATTATTCCCCGTTTTTCTGAATAGTCTACATTCGTTACCAACGCTGTGAATTTGAATTTATGAACATCATCCTCCAATTCAACGGGCAATAAAGAACGACCAATTTGTGTTCCATATATATCAGTGATATTGCATTCGCGTGTACGACGACCAGTAGTACGCAATATTGGGGGTTCGCCATACTTTTTGAGTGTAAAAGCAACACTTGAATTGTGTACAGCATATTTGGAGATAACATCACAAATTTTTTGCATTTCCTCAGCTGGCGATTTCAAACACTGCCTCCTTTGTGGCATATTATAAAAGAGATCTTCTACCGTAATAATAGTTCCTTGATTTCCGGCACTAGCTTTTGGGGTGCCTTTCATCATTCCATCTTCATAAGAAGCTCTGTAATAGTTTTTCATTATTTTTATACATATTATTCAATCGAATGAGAAAGTAAATTGGTATATACTTGTAGCCGCACGATTCATTTGCTGTTTTAGTTTGTATACTTAAATGAGCTACATGGCTTATACTAGCCAGAGCTTCACCACGAAACCCAAAAGTTCCTATGTTGCTCAGATCTTCAAATTTTGTTAATTTAGATGTTGTAAAGCGTTCGCAAACTATCGGAAGATCCTCCCGCCGTATACCGGTACCATTGTCTTGTATCTGTAATAGTTTCAGGCCGCCAGTTTTGACGGTCACTTGAATATGTGTCGCTTTTGCGTCCAAGCTGTTAATTTTGAAAGGAAACATCATTTTAAAATTGAATGGAAGGTATTATGGTATCTGGATTAATCTGCCAACCTATTTTCGATGAGTTCTTTAAGCGCATTTGCAGGCTTTTGTATGATTTCTCCTGCAGCGATTCGGTTAACGACAACTTTATCCAACTTTTTTATTACCCCAGGCTCCATTAGGACAACAAAATATTTACTCCTCTATTTCTTCCTGAATCAATCATCTAGAAATATTTGTAAACAACTAACTTGAGCGCTTCCCAGTATTTCATATACGTACATATACATATTTACATACAAATCGTTTAATATAAGTTTAATACAATGATATGCAAAGCGAAAAAAATTGTTTTGATATCATGGTGTGAGTTATAAGCTTATATGTATTCTGGAAAATGTTAGAAGTGAAACAGAAAAGGATAATTTTTGTAATATAATGCGGGACTTGTTTGAAATAGTTTTTGAACCACGTTAAAAACACACCAATTTCCATTACGGGATTTCTGAATCGTTTCAATCATACTTAAGTTGCTTGACAATTTTTCGCCAGCTGTCAGTGTTGTTTATGTTCTATGGTTTTGTTTCTATTGGCTTTGCTTTTCTGCCATATTCGTTACTCGCTTGGTAGGTTTTGCTCAGTCTCTCTTTGAAATTGTACGGATAGGTAACTTGACGTAAATGTTGTATGGATACGTGCGTGGATACGGATGTTTATAAAGTGTTGTCGCTTTTGCAATGAATTAAATCCTTTATGTATTTGTAATATGTGGAGTTTAGTGACTACAAATTGATAGATTTTTTAATAATATTAAAATGTCGACGTCAATAATTCAAATATCATTCTATCCTGTAATGAATTTTTAAATATCTCGGTGCTTAAAATTAGTGATTTAATACAGAGAGTTGCAATTCTAAAAGGAATTGTATATGCATACGAATGTGTGTAAGCAGTAAGTAAAAACGTAAAGTGGATAAAGCAAAGTAAAAAGGTAGCAGGCTTGTGTGTGATGTGAAAAAGGATAAAGTCTTTGAAAAAAGTGAATAAAAGTAAAATGTCATATACAAAATATTTGGATATTAAGGAGAATTCCATACACGTTTTATTTTAAGAGCCTGGGTAGGTAAATATACCAATTGCTTGATAATGTTAAAAGAAGATTTTCTGCTATGTGCAAGTGGCGACCGGTTTCAATAAACAACTCGTTACTATTGGTGCTGCGGGCGTCACAATAATTCTAAAAAATAAAACTAGTTTAATATGAGAAGGGAGAGATAACTTTTTTAACAAATCTACAAAATAATTGAAATGAATTAAAAAGAATATATGTAATTCTGATTGGACATAAGAGTTAGTGACTAACAGGTATACAATTTATTTATGAATACCGCGCATGCATGATTCGCACATAAACAGAAGACATATGTATGTATGTACTTACCATATAATACATAAGATGCATAACCAGCAATAACATATTTATGGCAATTGCAAAAAGTTCGTGCTGATGCGGTTATTTATCTACGTATGTACATATGTGTAAATGTGTGCGTTTAAGTCCTTATCAATATCTATGTACCTTCAGCCTTCCTCTACCGTAACGTCTTCAGTTCGAAAAAATCATCTACATATCAATGTGCCAATTGTTAACCGTGAAGACATTTACATAAATATTAGACTATTCTAAAGTGCAATATATAGATGTATACATAAATGTATATTTGTATATAAATACTTGAAAATTGAAGTAAATAAAATAAATTAGTGATAATCGCAACGGCAATAAATTAATGTCAGTGTGTTTGTTTAAAAAGAAAGCGCTTTGAGCGCAAAAAGTTGTATAAAACATTAAAAAAAGAATATTGAGAACCTAAAAATTAAACAACTATACGAACCAATATGATTTTGTTTGGATTGATTTGCCTAAGTGTGCTTGCTGTGGATGCTAGGGATTTAGCAACGAGTAGCGAGACAGCTTATGGCAGTAAAACTGCAACAACATCTGGACCAGAAATCTCCACCAGAACTCTTAATGAAACACGTAAGTTAATGAACTTCATCTTCCACATTATTTAATATTAAAAAATGTATTCCTAAAAAATATTGAAAAAAATAATACTAATGACATAAAAAATTTGAAGGATTCCTTAATTAAATTATTAGGATTTCGAATGGTTTATAGTTTTGGGTGGCGTTCTGATAAAAGCTTAAGCCATTCAATGAATTTAAATTTAAATATGTGTGTTGGGCTATCTTCATTGTTATTTTTCTTTATACAAGATTATGTATAGATACATACATATATGTACATATGTACATACATATATACTCGTATATACATACATATGTATGCATATACATAAAGTCTCTATACTGAAACAGAACGGAAATTAATTAAATACATTGAGCATATGAGGTCTAGAAAATGTGTGTGATGATTTGGACGATTTTATTTGAGAGTCTTCACATGTCAGAAACTTTACATGTGGGAAATATCGTTTCCATCTCTCAAATATTTAAATTAAACTGGTGTTATATGGCAAGTAGGCACATTAAATTACCTTCTCAGTTTTTAGCGCTCATATAGAATTGTTGACGTACATATGCTCTACCCGACTTATGAGTCGGATATTCTCGGCCGCTGTTGATATTAGAAACTAAGGGTTAGGCATTACGAACCTGCAGAAGTCAACGTTTCGAATTTGGTAGGCGCGTTGGATGCACTCTAAGTGATTTTCGGCAATTACATGTCATTAATTTGCGGACACGCCAGAGCAATAACATGAGCACAGCACTTTGGGTAGCTATGGACACAACGATTTGTAGCTGGAGCCACATTGAAACTGTGAACGTTGTTACAAAAAATACTTGTTAGCATTTTTGCGAATGTGTTAATGTTGTGGCAACGTTAAACTTACAAGACGTGGTACATACCGCTTTCATATGGGTTCTGTGTGTACTGCGTTTCACTGTTCCGAAAAATAATTGGCTCCTTGGCGAAAAAGGAACATGTGCGCAATTGCAGGTCAATATCTCAAAAATTCTCTCAGACCAGTTCGCGTACAGGCCGACGAAGTCGCGCACTCGTTTTGTTCTTGGTGTTTCAAGTAAAAGAATTGTGGGTCATATGGACGCAGGTCTCATTTCAGTAGAGAATAAGTGAATATACATATGTAGGTCGAATTCTGGTAGGTAAAAGAGTTCCGTTGTCAGAATACTTTACATTATAATTATTATTTTGACAGCGCTTAAGCAATAAAAACAAGCGAAAACCTATAATATATAAATTTGTGTTTTCTGCAAATGATCCATGCATTCGCTTAAATGATGAAGCCAGAATTGTTACTCTATAATTATACTGATATATAAAAATACATAATACTCACAATTTACTAAGAGGTATTATTCTGGTTTTTTTTGGACTAGTTTATCTTCAGTCCGAAATTCTAGTGGAATTAAATTATTAGCAGCAAATTATGTAATATGATATATTTGTATCATACGCATTTGAGTTATTTAGCAGCGCTTAGCTGTAGTCAATGCTGCAATACTTTCTCTGCGGTTTTGGTGTCCGATTTATCTCACACCTAACTGATTGTGGCCGTTGTGGCTGACAGATATCTGCGAATTTATATACATATGTACATGCGGCACCAGCAACGAATAGTAAATTTTCCAATTACTAAGCAGAAACAAGTATTTACACGGCAACTATTATTTTTTAGCGTTAGCAGTGTCGGCCGACTGATGCACCGGAGCTAAAATCTGCTTGATAACCTTTTATATTGCTTACGAGATTAGTAGCTAAGCGTTGAATCAGACTGGTGAAAGATGCACGCAGTAAATTCATGTGTGTGTTAGAATATACGGATGTGATACTGAATACCTAATTGAAAGTCGAAAGAAAATCAGAATTCGCTGTTTTTGTGTACTATCTGTTGTCAGACATGGTTTGATACACATTTGCTCGACCGTGTGTCGCTGACGTAGCCAGGTTATCGAATGCCAACAAGCGATTATGCTCGATCGGTGCCGATGTTGTTTGCTACGTCTATATTTACATACCATACAAGGTTACTGATACGTTTGCTAACGGCAGTTCTGGGGATCTTCATTTATATATGTACATATATCTGTTGAGATCACCATGTGAACATATAACGGCTGCTGACAGCTGCGACACAACTTTGAAATTTGAGAAAATTTGTATGCAATTCATGCCTGAAGCTGGGATCTTCACTTCTCTCATCAGCTTAAGTTTAACTTACCACACATACGCCCATTTCAGATGAGCCGAGCTGCTTGGTAGGTTTTTCCAAGCCGCTCTGCTCACTGGCTCACTGGAATCAATATGTTCGCATAGCACTCAATAGCGAGTTGTGTTGCTATTACTCTCGCTCGTTATTATTAAAAATTAAAGGACCAAATTGACTATGCTTGTAACAAACGTCTTAACATATCTTACTGCACATTATGTTGTAGTGAATTATATTAAAAGTAGAACATTGCAATTTACGTGATTGTTTGGCTATTTGATTCGGTTCTGCCTAAAAATATGATTAACTCTTTGGTCACCGAAGCACTAACCAGACACGGTGCCTGCTTTAATTATATACAGTTAACTGGTAGCTATCTTTCCGTAAAGTCACCTTGCGACTTCAAAATCAAATCACATCACATTACGGCGCGAAAGTAACCAAAGCACTGACCAGGCAACGAGCCTGCCTTTCTTTTATAGAGTCAGCTTACAGCCAGCTTCCTGCGTGATTGCATTATGACTGTTAAATCACATCACATTACAGCTCGAAAGTAACCAAAGCACTGACCAGGCAACGAGCCTGCTTTTCTTTTATAGAGTCAGCTTACAGCCAGCTTCCCGCGTGATTGCATTATGACTGTTAAATCACATCACATTACGGCGCGAAAGTAACCAAAGCACTGATCAGGCACCGTGCCTGCTTTTCTTTTATAGAGTCAGCTTACAGCCAGCTTCCTGCGTGATTGCATTATGACTGTTAAATCACATCACATTACAGCTCGAAAGTAACCAAAGCACTGACCAGGCAACGAGCCTGCTTTTCTTTTATAGAGTCAGCTTACAGCCAGCTTCCTGCGTGATTGCATTATGACTGTTAAATCACATCACATTACGGCGCGAAAGTAACCAAAGCACTGATCAGGCAGCGTGCCTGCTTTTCTTTTATAGAGTCAGCTTACAGCCAGCTTCCCGCGTGATTGCATTATGACTGTTAAATCACATCACATTACGGCGCGAAAGTAACCAAAGCACTGATCAGGCAGCGTGCCTGCTTTTCTTTTATAGAGTCAGCTTACAGCCAGCTTCCCGCGTGATTGCATTATGACTGTTAAATCACATCACATTACGGCGCGAAAGTAACCAAAGCACTGACCAGGCACCGTGCCTGCTTTTCTTTTATAGAGCCAGCTTACAGACAGCTTACAGCCAGCTTCCCGCGTGATTGCATTATGACTGTTAAATCACATCACATTACGGCGCGAAAGTAACCAAAGCACTGACCAGGCACCGTGCCTGCTTTTCTTTTATAGAGTCAGCTTACAGCCAGCTTCCCGCGTGATTGCATTATGACTGTTAAATCACATCACATTACGGCGCGAAAGTAACCAAAGCACTGATCAGGCAGCGTGCCTGCTTTTCTTTTATAGAGCCAGCTTACAGCCAGCTTCCCGCGTGATTGCATTATGACTGTTAAATCACATCACATTACGGCGCGAAAGTAACCAAAGCACTGACCAGGCACCCTGCCTGCTTTTCTTTTATAGAGCCAGCTTACAGACAGCTTACAGCCAGCTTCCCGCGTGATTGCATTATGACTGTTAAATCACATCACATTACGGCGCGAAAGTAACCAAAGCACTGACCAGGCACCGTGCCTGCTTTTCTTTTATAGAGCCAGCTTACAGACAGCTTACAGCCAGCTTCCCGCGTGATTGCATTATGACTGTTAAATCACATCACATTACGGCGCGAAAGTAACCAAAGCACTGACCAGGCACCGTGCCTGCTTTTCTTTTATAGAGTCAGCTTACAGCCAGCTTCCCGCGTGATTGCATTATGACTGTTAAATCACATCACATTACGGCGCGAAAGTAACCAAAGCACTGACCAGGCAACGAGCCTGCTTTTCTTTTATAGAGTCAGCTTACAGCCAGCTTCCTGCGGGATTGCATTATGACTGTTAAATCACATCACATTACAGCGCGAAAGTAACCAAAGCACTGATCAGGCAGCGTGCCTGCTTTTCTTTTATAGAGTCAGCTTCCCGCGTGATTTCATTAGATATGACTGTTAAATCACATCACATTACGGCGCGAAAGTAACCAAAGCACTGACCAGGCAACGAGCCTGCTTTTCTTTTATAGAGTCAGCTTACAGCCAGCTTCCTGCGGGATTGCATTATGACTGTTAAATCACATCACATTACGGCGCGAAAGTAACCAAAGCACTGATCAGGCAGCGTGCCTGCTTTTCTTTTATAGAGTCAGCTTCCCGCGTGATTTCATTAGATATGACTGTTAAATCACATCACATTACGGCGCGAAAGTAACCAAAGCACTGACCAGGCAACGAGCCTGCTTTTCTTTTATAGAGTCAGCTTACAGCCAGCTTCCTGCGGGATTGCATTATGACTGTTAAATCACATCACATTACGGCGCGAAAGTAACCAAAGCACTGATCAGGCAGCGTGCCTGCTTTTCTTTTATAGAGTCAGCTTACAGCCAGCTTCCCGCGTGATTGCATTATGACTGTTAAATCACATCACATTACGGCGCGAAAGTAACCAAAGCACTGACCAGGCACCCTGCCTGCTTTTCTTTTATAGAGCCAGCTTACAGACAGCTTACAGCCAGCTTCCCGCGTGATTGCATTATGACTGTTAAATCACATCACATTACGGCGCGAAAGTAACCAAAGCACTGACCAGGCAACGAGCCTGCTTTTCTTTTATAGAGTCAGCTTACAGCCAGCTTCCTGCGTGATTGCATTATGACTGTTAAATCACATCACATTACGGCGCGAAAGTAACCAAAGCACTGACCAGGCAACGAGCCTGCTTTTCTTTTATAGAGTCAGCTTACAGCCAGCTTCCTGCGTGATTGCATTATGACTGTTAAATCACATCACATTACGGCGCGAAAGTAACCAAAGCACTGACCAGGCACCCTGCCTGCTTTTCTTTTATAGAGCCAGCTTACAGACAGCTTACAGCCAGCTTCCCGCGTGATTGCATTATGACTGTTAAATCACATCACATTACGGCGCGAAAGTAACCAAAGCACTGACCAGGCAACGAGCCTGCTTTTCTTTTATAGAGTCAGCTTACAGCCAGCTTCCTGCGTGATTGCATTATGACTGTTAAATCACATCACATTACGGCGCGAAAGTAACCAAAGCACTGACCAGGCACCGTGCCTGCTTTTCTTTTATAGAGCCAGCTTACAGACAGCTTACAGCCAGCTTCCCGCGTGATTACATTATGACTGTTAAATCGCATCACATTACGGCGCGAAAGTAGCCAAAGCACTGACCAGGCACCGTGCCTGCTTTTCTTTTATAGAGTCAGCTTACAGCCAGCTTCCTGCGTGATTACATTATGACTGTTAAATCACATCACATTACGGCGCGAAAGTAACCAAAGCACTGACCAGGCACCGTGCCTGCTTTTCTTTTATAGAGTCAGCTTACAGCCAGCTTCCCGCGTGTTTGCATTATGACTGTTAAATCACATCACATTACGGCGCGAAAGTAACCAAAGCACTGACCAGGTACCGTGCCTGCTTTTCTTTTATAGAGCCAGCTTACAGACAGCTTACAGCCAGCTTCCCGCGTGATTACATTATGACTGTTAAATCGCATCACATTACGGCGCGAAAGTAGCCAAAGCACTGACCAGGCAACGAGCCTACTTTTCTTTTATAGAGTCAGCTTACAGCCAGCTTCCTGCGTGATTACATTATGACTGTTAAATCACATCACATTACGGCGCGAAAGTAACCAAAGCACTGACCAGGCACCGTGCCTGCTTTTCTTTTATAGAGTCAGCTTACAGCCAGCTTCCTGCGTGATTACATTATGACTGTTAAATCACATCACATTACGACGCGAAAGTAACCAAAGCACTGACCAGGCACCGTGCCTGCTTTTCTTTTATAGAGTCAGCTTACAGCCAGCTTCCTGCGTGATTACATTATGACTGTTAAATCACATCACATTACGGCGCGAAAGTAACCAAAGCACTGACCAGGCAACGAGCCTGCTTTTCTTTTATAGAGTCAGCTTACAGCCAGCTTCCTGCGTGATTGCATTATGACTGTTAAATCACATCACATTACGGCGCGAAAGTAACCAAAGCACTGATCAGGCAGCGTGCCTGCTTTTCTTTTATAGAGTCAGCTTACAGCCAGCTTCCTGCGTGATTGCATTATGACTGTTAAATCACATCACATTACGGCGCGAAAGTAACCAAAGCACTGATCAGGCAGCGTGCCTGCTTTTCTTTTATAGAGTCAGCTTCCCGCGTGATTTCATTAGATATGACTGTTAAATCACATCACATTACGGCGCGAAAGTAACCAAAGTACTGACCAGGCAACGAGCCTACTTTTCTTTTATAGAGTCAGCTTACAGCCAGCTTCCCGCGTGATTGCATTATGACTGTTAAATCACATCACATTACGGCGCGAAAGTAACCAAAGCACTGATCAGGCAGCGTGCCTGCTTTTCTTTTATAGAGTCAGCTTCCCGCGTGATTTCATTTGAAATGACTGTTAAATCACATCACATTACGGCGCGAAAGTAACCAAAGTACTGACCAGGCAACGAGCCTGCTTTTCTTTTATAGAGTCAGCTTACAGCCAGCTTCCTGCGTGATTGCATTATGACTGTTAAATCACATCACATTACGGCGCGAAAGTAACCAAAGCACTGATCAGGCAGCGTGCCTGCTTTTCTTTTATAGAGTCAGCTTCCCGCGTGATTTCATTAGATATGACTGTTAAATCACATCACATTACGGCGCGAAAGTAACCAAAGCACTGACCAGACACCGTGCCTGCTCTTCTTTTATAGAGACAGCTTACAGCCAGCTTCCTGCGTGATTACATTATGACTGTTAAATCACATCACATTACGGCGCGAAAGTCACCTAAGCACTGACCAGGCACTATGCCTGCTTTTCTTTTATAGAGTCAGCTTACAGCCAGCTTCCTGCGTGATTGCATTATGACTGTTAAATCACATCACATTACGGCGCGAAAGTAACCAAAGCACTGATCAGCGTGCCTGCTTTTCTTTTATACGTCAGCTTCCCGCGTGATTTCATTAGATATGACTGTTAAATCACATCACATTACGGCGCGAAAGTAACCAAAGCACTGACCAGGCACCGTGCCTGCTTTTCTTTTATAGAGCCAGCTTACAGACAGCTTACAGCCAGCTTCCCGCGTGATTGCATTATGACTGTTAAATCACATCACATTACGGCGCGAAAGTAACCAAAGCACTGACCAGGCACCCTGCCTGCTTTTCTTTTATAGAGTCAGCTTACAGCCAGCTTCCCGCGTGATTGCATTATGACTGTTAAATCACATCACATTACGGCGCGAAAGTAACCAAAGCACTGACCAGGCAACGAGCCTGCTTTTCTTTTATAGAGTCAGCTTACAGCCAGCTTCCCGCGTGATTGCATTATGACTGTTAAATCACATCACATTACGGCGCGAAAGTAACCAAAGCACTGATCAGGCAGCGTGCCTGCTTTTCTTTTATAGAGTCAGCTTCCCGCGTGATTTCATTAGATATGACTGTTAAATCACATCACATTACGGCGCGAAAGTAACCAAAGCACTGATCAGGCAGCGTGCCTGCTTTTCTTTTATAGAGTCAGCTTACAGCCAGCTTCCTGCGTGATTGCATTATGACTGTTAAATCACATCACATTACGGCGCGAAAGTAACCAAAGCACTGACCAGACACCGTGCCTGCTCTTCTTTTATAGAGACAGCTTACAGCCAGCTTCCTGCGTGATTACATTATGACTGTTAAATCACATCACATTACGGCGCGAAAGTAACCAAAGCACTGACCAGGCAACGAGCCTGCTTTTCTTTTATAGAGTCAGCTTACAGCCAGCTTCCTGCGTGATTGCATTATGACTGTTAAATCACATCACATTACGGCGCGAAAGTAACCAAAGCACTGATCAGGCAGCGTGCCTGCTTTTCTTTTATAGAGTCAGCTTCCCGCGTGATTTCATTAGATATGACTGTTAAATCACATCACATTACGGCGCGAAAGTAACCAAAGCACTGACCAGGCAACGAGCCTGCTTTTCTTTTATAGCGCCAGCTTACTGTGAGGTTGTAGCGTGGTCTTGTGCTAGTACATGATGTGGTCCTGCTTTTTGCAAGAATGTTTAGCCAAACTATCGCTATTTTTGTCGGAGATCATGAAGATCTCTTTCATTTTTATAGCCAGCTATGCTTCATTTTCGAAAGGCGTGGGCGTTTTCAGGAATAGTAGCGACTCTTCGAGTGGTAAATTATTTTTGGTCTGCACTTAGAAGTCAATTCATCGTTCCTGAGCGATTTCTTCTCTTCTTCACACAGGTTTAACTGGTGGATTGCGAAAGTGTTGACTACGTGCTCGTGCTGCTATTCAACTCCTTTCTCGACTGTAATGTTTCGTCAGCCGTATTGGAGCGTATATACTATGTGTATATATGGCATATGACTTGGGGAACACCAACATATCTAACATAGGCCGATTCACCTCACACTTGACAGTAATTCATCATCTACTTCTAAATCAATTAACATATTGTGCTCGCGGAATGTGCTGCCTCGCAGATGGTAGTACTCTGCGCCACCGTCTTATGGCGTGTGTTTGAGCTGTCACAAAGTGAAAAAGTTAAGTGTCACACACTTGCCACTTGTGGCTGCCACTATGCTGCGTGCACAAACACCTACACAATCGATTTATTACAGCACTTGCGTGTACTGCCGCGGGATAAGCCCGCAAAATTTCTGTCTCAGGGAATTTTTTCTACAGCAGTATCTTTTGTGTTCACTCCACCCACCACTCCATAGAACACTGTACCTTGCCACACTCGGCTCCACGCTTGACATACATATCTGAAATGACACAGAATCTGCAAGCAAGCCAAGAAAATGGCAGCTAAACGAGTTTGAATGCTTGATCATGCCCCAACTGGCTGCACTGCATCCAATTCTTTCTCGTTTTCCCCGTTTTTATTTGACAGCCGTCAGTTGATTGCTGACGCTATAGTTGTTGTTGTTGCTTTGGACGTGTGGCAAGCCGTTTGCAAATACTGCAAGTGTGTTGCGTGAGTAATGGAGTGATAAGAGTGCGCCTTGAAGCATTTGCACTTGGCACTCGTGCGGCGCGCACCCAGCCGAGAATGTTTTACTCGTAGATGCAGTTTGCCTCCACATGGGCGCGTATTTGCGGTGCGAGGGGGTGCATGTGCATTGCCGTTCGCCTCTGTTGATGTTGCACTTGAATAATCGGTGGAACTCGTGTGCTGGAAATTTATTTACCTCATTCAATGAACCGCCAATTCAAGTGGCAAATGCAATGCGCTGTCATCGAAATCTAAAAGTGGGACACAAATATTAGAAAAAGTGCAGAAACCAAAAATAATATATGTTTACATAAATGTATTATGAAAATCGACGCGGTGTTTGTGTAAAAAAGTGATTTCCATTCATTCTTCTTTGCTTTTGCCACTTGAATTTCAAGGGTGCGCCTAGCTAAAGTAACGCCAATAATTTATAGGACTGTTCGATTGATGACTCCACTCAGAAAATGGACGAACTGTTCAACTTAGCCACATCTGTGTGTAAAAATGTCGAGAAGACGCGTATTTGGAAACTGTAAGAAGTTGCAACACTCTGAAAGCCTCTAACGTTTTACTACGAGATTTTCTTCCGTAATACAATATTTTCCCAAATGACTGCACACCTATACCGAGTTACTGCTGCCAAGCCGTTACCCGCTAAGAAGGATGATGCGGCTACTGATGGCCGCTGGTAAATTGCTGTCTATTTAATTCTATTAAAATCGCATTTCATTCCTTGACAGCTGTGGCTTTTCGCCACTCCTTGCAGATAAAACTACCGCGCTCCTTTGCGCGGCGGTAGCTGCTACATTCTTGAGTGCAAATACCTTCATTAAAATTCTAAACATTTTCATTTTCAAATCATCTGCAAATTGTTCACGGCCAATAATTTATTTCGTCTGCCATTTGCCCTGACAGCAGCCTGCTCTGCAACCGAACGGACTCTGGGTTGTGGGGTGCTGGAATACTTAAGCAAATAAAATACTCGAACGCTTGGGAAGGATTTTATGCGTTTCAGCGAATTCTTAATTCAAAATCAACTTAAGTACGTGGGTGTAAATGTCGGTGTATTGAGGGGGAAGGATGGGTTTGACAAGCACCTGCAAAAATCGTATATATGTAATATGCAGCGCGTTTTCTACTTTCAAACAACTTATGCAAATTCAAATTCGAGAACCTTTTGTTCGCTTACGACACTGCCATATTTTCGTCGATAAGAAAAATTGTTTATTTTGGAAATATTATTTTTTAATTTCGAAGAAGAAATTTCAACCACGAAACCAATTGGGTGACTGCAAAGGGATTGGCCTAACTAACTGATCAGAACGTTGGAATGAACTGATGTTAACAGGCCCTTTAAACTAACAAGTCTGCGAATTTGTCAAACTGAATGTTTTTCCTACATTTCCTTCGCTTCGACCGAGTTTTCATTGCAAGCCTTACTAAAATGGCTCAAAGAATTCCGAGACAGGCAAATAAATGGTGTTGACATATTTGCAAACAATGGACAAAGAGTAAGTCGGTAAGTCGCGGAATAGTTTTATTAAGACGGCGTCGTTTCGGCTGTATTTTATGCTAACAGCAACTTCATTACCCACTGAGCATACAAATTATACGTACTTGAGTTGAATCAGGCGCGACCGGAAAGGTCAAACGATTGACAGTAGCTGCGAAAAGCGAGTTTAAGAAGCAATGAGCATATGCAAGTGAATGTTGAAAGAATATCGGAAAATAATAAAGTCAGCAATGCGTTCAAATGCTTAGCCTTAACAGCATGCCTTGGTTGAACACTGCAAGTCCATGCCTCAGTGGGCGCACTGGATATGCTGTCCGGCGAAGAGATCTCGCTGCGATGTGGCAACTGGGCGAGGCGTTGGCGCACAAAGTCAATGTACTTTGTGATCGTATAACCATACAAGTATATATTCATATATCTTGGCGACTTCCAGGCCTTTCGCTGTTTGCTGCAGCATTTTTTTATTTGCCATTTCGTTTTTGTTTGCCTTGCTTACGAGCCTGTCGTTTGTGTGCGTATTATTGTTGCTTGCCTTTTTCATAGACTTTTTGCTTTTTGTTATTTGCTTTAGTCGCGCTTCGCGGCCACTCGTAAAAAGTCAACAACGTGTCATAGCAATTTGCACTTTTTCTTGGTCTATGGTCAGTCGACCGTTCGAATCTATTTGTGTGTTACTCGCTCGCTGCATTCACTGGCTTAGCTGAGTAAGCATTCTGTGTGGAATTAGTGATGTGGTTGCCTCACAGTTTCTTTTATCACTTGCTAGCCTACAATCATATGCGCTCATACATTTTTAATAATGTCCTGTGAATCGAAGGGGAAAAAACACGGATGTCACTCCATGTGTCATTAAAGTCCAAATGTGGTAGTTCAGCACTGTACATCGAAGTAACTTCGGGAATGTATACATACATGTCACTCAGATACATACATATTTGCATATATAAGTGTATTAATTATGCATTTACTATGTATTTATGTGATTTCGGCTAAAATATCATCAGTATATTTCCAGGAAAAAGTGAATATTGGCTAGTCGAAAAAGTCGTTTCGTATTTTGTCAATAGATATCGTTGTAGTCGTATATCTACAGTGCTACCAATCACATTGTGTCACACTATATATTGTTGGAAAGGTGAGATTTTAAGCAAAATTTTAACAAACAAAAAATTTAATTCGGGGATGTTGAGAAAAGTTAGAAAAACGAAAAGATTTTTTCGACTGCCCAATATATACACAAATTGCAAATAGTATTGCGATTGGTGTATGCAAATTCAGCAATAAAGCGCTAACTTAATTGTAGGTACTTTTTGGTAGCACTAGCGTCCATATTCTTCATACCTAATCCAGTGTGTAAATTTCCAAAAAGTTGTTTGCTTACATAAACATAAGCTTTTATTATTTGGCATTCTCCCTAGTCCGTCATTAACGTTATTTCGCACATCTTTCGAGCGTGTGCTCCCCTAACGCAGATTATTAACTAAGTTTTTCCGCTTTACTACCAAATTAAACAGTCCTATTGCGCTACTTTGAGTCGTCGTCACCAACATCGTCGTCGTCGTTTCTGTGTATTAATTTGCGCAAAAGTTGGTAAACTTTTCTCATCTTATTGTCAGTGTTGTCAGCAGCCAGCCAGCCAGCCAGCCAGCCAGCCAGTCAGCTCATTTGAAACCCATCCAAACCCACATTGGTTGCATGCTAACTTGCTTATGCACAAGCAGGCCTCCAACTTGTTGTCCTTGGTTTCAACATAATGTTTCCTTAGATACGCATCAGCATACTCAGTCACACTCTAACGTCTTTGCTGTGCTTGAGTCGTGCGGATGCTGAGCGTCTAGGCCAGAACGGTGGGCTCTGGGATGTGTGGCGTGTGGGTCTGTGTCGTTGGAGCTGGCCTGAAGTTTCTACGCTCACTACGCTCATTTCCGGCTATATTACTTAATTGTAACTTCTACTTACTCCTGAGTGTATGCTTGAGTGGACGAGTGTATTCCCAGCAATTAGCTGACTCAGTTTTTTCACAGACAACATACCAACTAGGACACAGTTAACTACAGCCGCAAGCAAGACGAGTAGCGTTTAAAACAGAAAAATTCTGTCGTTGCTTTTGCCATCGAAATTTTTATCGCATTCACACATACATACATACGTATACTTCATAGTGAAATTGGTTGCTGCAGAGCGTGCGGCCGCTTGAATCGCCGCTGTTTGACACACTGAGTGGCTGAAAAACTAACAATTTCACGCTGCCAGTGACGCGGCTATACTCCCAAGGAAATTATAACATATTTCTACTTATACAGTTGCACCCCATGTATCATTTATGTATGTGTACCGTGTACTGTGTTCTTGGTTTAATAAACTATTCAACGAATAAAAGATGAAACAGTACGAATGCAGCGTTGCTTTAGATCCCCTGCAGAGTGCTCAGTGATCATATGCTATTATGAAATTAAAAATTTCTTTCTTTTTTTACGTATACTCTATGGAGATACACTTTGTAAACGGACTGTATAAATATGTACATATTTATATATATCCATGTATGTATATATTTTTTGTTTTTATTCACAAATTAACAATTTCGTTTGTGTTTTCTTGCTGGTTCTTCGTAGGCGCTGTGCCATTTATACTGGACCGGGTTTATTGTCATTAGGGTACTTGTAGTATCAACATTTTAATTGTTTCATTTACATTAATTTGCATTCATTTGGCATTAACTTTGTATTTACTCCGCCCGCCACCCATTTCCCACACCCATTTGATGGCCTGTTGGGTTTCATATTTTCGCAATCGCCACTGCGGCCACGTTGACTTCTAACTGCGTGACTTTGCTCCTCACACATTGTCAGAAATATATATACTAGCGCTGCTCTAATTAATTTGCCTACAATTTCATACTGAAATGTATAAATATCCGCAATTCGTTATTCTTCAATCATTTTGCGCAATTTGTAACGTGGCGCCCAGTTATTTGCGCAATAAAAATCAATGAAATTATGAACGCTTCTGCGGAAATTGTTTTCAATTTCTTTAAATTCGAATAGAAACTTATTTTTTGATAAACAATTTCTGCATTTTGGAAATTGTTGTTTTCGACAATTTTTTTTTACTTGAAACTAAGAATTGTACGCCAAAAGGCGCTATCAAAGTGTTTCGTAGTCAACGAAAATTTTTTTGTAAATGATATTGTTGTAACAACATTGGTTAAATGTGGTACATGAATGCTTCCCAAAGCGCCTAGTATCGTACTTGTGCACTCCGCGCCGCCTCCGAGCTTGTAAGCGAGCGTATGGGCATATGAATGCGACAAGTCGTTAATGGTTCGTAGGCACCGCCCGCTTTGTCCCACATACGAATGTCGAATGAACATCCAGAAAGCGGGCATATCATAATTCATCTATTTTGCCTGCTGGCGGGTAGTTATGCCTTTCAGCGCGCACTAATCGAATTAACTACTCGCTCAATAGGAATGAATTAAAACCATTTAAGTCGATGTGGCTGGTCAACAACAAATCAACAATTGTGTGCCACAAATTACGAAAGTAAGCTAGTAAAAAGATCGCAGCAGAGTTCATTATTCCTTCTTTTACCCTCAAATGAAATTTGAGCCGCGAGTTTTAGAAATTTGTTTCTTGCTAATGACGTGTGAAACGTATGTCCTATTGTTAGTTTCCAGCATTAGAAGAGCACGGCATTAAAGAAAGAAATAATTGTTTGGAAGATTGAGAATTTTTGGGAAATCAATGACTTCAAATATTTCAGGTGTTACCGAACATTTTGTACTCTCGCAACTTGTAAGAATCAAAGTCCGGGAAATTTCTTCAGTTCACAAAATTGTATATTAAAAATAAGGGATTCGGCCACGCGTTGCTGTGGAATACATTTTATACTATTCAATACAGTGAAAATTTTATTTACGAATCCAAGGGATTGTACAATTGTACTCTAGTTTTGAATATGTTTGTACAAATAAATTTCATTGGAAATAATAACGAATTTAAGGCTGCTTTCTCAATGTCTGGTTACCAGCGTTTCTGATCAGTTAACAGAGTTGTCCGCATAATAGATTGTACTTAATACATATCAACAAAGTCCATGGTTAATGGAGATGTCCGCTTAATAGGGCGTTCATTTAAGAGAGCTTTTACCGTATTCCTTATTTATGAGTTGTCTTAACTATCCTATCTTTTCAGTTGGTTTGAACTGGACACAGGGTGCTAAATATTACTAAAATCGGTTCAGTAGTTTAGGAGTCCATCGCGGACAAACAACGTGACATGTACTTTTTATATATAAAGATATGGGAGTTGGGATAGCATCGAACAGGTTTTTGTCTATATTCTGTTCATAATGTGGCATACTTCAAATGCACTATCTGTGCAAAGTTTTATCCCTTTATATTAATTGCTTCAGAACCTTCCTCTCGAAAACTCGTAACGTCGACTCATCAGCTGTTTTCTTCTTCCATGCCTCTGCATTAATAGGAGGACGGGAATAATGAGTAATTTATAGAGTTTGGTCTTTGTTCGTCGAGAGAGGACTTTACTTCTCAATTACCTACTCAGTCCGAAGTAGCACCTGTTGGCAAAAGTTATTCTGCATTGGATTTCGAGGCTGACATTATTGTTGGTGTTAAAACTGGTTCCAATATAGACGGAATTCGAAGTTATGACTGTCAACAGTGACGTGGGTGCCAAATCGCGAGTGCGACGACTGTTTGTTTGATAACAGACGATATTTTGTCTTGCTCTCGTTCAATACCAGACCCATTTGCTTCGTTTCCTTATTCAGTTTGGAGAAAGCAGAACTAAGGGCGCGGTTGTTAAGGTCAATGATATCAATATCATCGGCGTACGCCAGCAGGTGTACACTCTTATAGAAAATTGTACCTGCTCGATTAAGTTCTGCAGCTCGAATTATTTTCTCCAGCAGTAGATTGAAGAACTCGGCCGATAGGGAGTCGCCTTGTATGAAACCTCGTTTGGTATCGAACGGCTCGGAGAGGTCCTTCTCGATCCTGATGGAGCTTTTGGTATTGCTCAACGGTCGTATTAGTTTTGGCCTAAAAGCCTTCAATTGATAATTTGGGTGGAAACTCGTTTCGAAACACAACACAAATTTAATATATTCTAAGCAATTATTATTAATTCATTTCAAAATAGAACTCTATTTCAATAGTGATGGTAAATATTTCTAAATTTGACGGATGATTGATCAGATGGCCAGCAGTCATACAGTGCGTTAGATTGTTCTGAAAGTGACAATTGGTTACAATTTAGTGTAACAATAGAAGCTGCCTATCGGCTTTCGCATACGCAGATCCATACACACACACACCAACATATGTATGTACGCGCACGTGTGTGTGTACGCGCGTTACAATAATGATGAATCGTCGTAATATAACAATGGCTAAATTGTAAATTGTAATTTATAAATTGCAAATTGCAAATTATAAATTGCGCGTTACACACTCGCTCACTGCAATTGCCACTGTAGCGTTGGCGATCGCTATTGTGCGCCGGTGTATCGCCAGTTGTCTGCTGTCGTCTTTGTTGTAGTTGTTATTGCAGCGTGCTGATGCCGCGGCAAAGTGCAATGCGCTCCCGTCGCAGTCTCTTACAGCGCCAGCTTCAGCTCCAGCTCCAGCCCGTTTCAGCTCAATACAAGCTATTGTTGTGTTTTTATTGTTGCCTTTGCGTACGCAAATGCCAGTAATTTCGAGTGTTTTTGTTGTGGTTGTTCATGGGTTATGTGTAATTGTTATTGCTGTTACTGGCTCATAAATCGTACAATTGGGTTAAGTGCACGTCTTTGAAATTCATACTCTCGCATATACAAATGAGTACGTATGCCCGTTTATATTTACATATATGTATATAGAATACATATATGTACGTATATTTTCAATTCCATATATTACATATAGATGTACGATTCCCGCTAATCTACAGATAAGTATACCTTCGCACGCAGACTGCAATGTATGTACATATGTATGCATGCAAACATGACACAGAGCCCGTGACAAGCTCCATCTCTTGCTCCTTCCCCACCATAGAATGCTTCACTTCGCTGCATAGTGCTGTACTTAAACTCATACTCATACATACATATGTATGCGTGTGCGTGTAATTGAGTGACTGCCTGCCAAGTGCCGCCTCGCTGGCAATAATAAATAGGTTCAAGTGGGCGAAAAAACCGGCAGTCCCATGAATACTTCGGAGCAAATATGGATGATTTTATATGAACCGCGCGAATTGCAGGCTCAGCGCCGCAACTGTGCGTCACAAGCGCGAGTCTCAATTGTGTGTGTGTGTGTGTGTATATGGTGTGCACGATATCTCATCTTGTCAGTTTAATTGACAATATAAATGCCTTGGAATTTTCGGCAGAGGAATTTTCGCTTAAAAATAAACTGAAATCTGTTTTTGTTGGCCGAGTGCCAAATACTTTGACTTTGCTCCAAATTTTTGCTTGCATTGTTGCAAATTTTCGCAGCCAGAAATATATGAACACTCGGGTTTATGTGAGTATTGCTAATACATGTGTACCCTATATACATATATCAGTAATAGGCCGTTTGCTGACAAGCGGAATATGCCATTAATGTAACACATGTACATGCATATATACGTATGGACATCAAAATGCTTGCTGTGTGCCCTTTAGTATTAAATGCAGAAGGCACGAGTGGTTACAGCTGCTTTAAAAGCGAACTAATACAAAAATACGTGTTGATTCCCGATCTCTTTATAACTATATAATCAGCAATGATTTTGCTGTATTGCATATTTTTTTATTTAGAATTTCTTACAAACGTCGACTATTTTATTTCGCTCGTCAATTTAATCCTTTTTTGCCAACAAAGTCATCGCGGCTTAACACACCCAAATGACAAACAAACTCGCACAAAGGCAATGCAATACAATGTCAATAGCGCGTTTAATATTCTAGCCGAACATCGAGTGGAAACGCCTTGAATACACAAAGGCGTCGGGCGTTCAGCAAACTGTCTACTCGCAAATTGATTAATTTACAATAAACACACAGCCCAGGTAAATATTGAATGAGTTGCTTTTGCCATTAATGAAAGCCACTTATCCACACCCACACACACATACATGCATTTCTACTCATTGCATGCTTGCAGCTGCCAACCGCTGACCACTAATGCTAAGTCCGCTTGCTCTTCGCAAAGCCGTCTACTTGCCGCACCTCGTGCATCGCGGATTAAGCACAACTTTTGCAGTTTTCATTGCCGATGAAGTAACGTTCTCTGTGAACGCTAGGTAGTCTGACTTGTCTACACATTGCAACAGCGGCAACGAACGAGACGAAGGCAGCAAATGACCATATTCGTGCGGTCAATGTGCCGAAGCTGTCAGCTTCAGCTGAGCTGTAGTTGAATCACGATTGATAAATAAAAAATATCACATTAAAAATTTAGAAAAGCAGTTGGCTTCCTGATGTTGACCGATAAACCACCATCCATCACTGTCTTATTTATTGCTTGGCCTCGAATGTGCCAAGTTTGTCGACTTTTCGAAAAGTGCAGTTTTACTCAACACTCGTCTTATGTTTTCCATGTTTTTCAAGGTTTCTAATCAATCGAAGGAACGGAAATGTATGAAAATTCGAAAATATCTAGTGAGCTCTATTATTTTACGATTATTCAGGCCAGCGATAATTTTATCGCCGTTTCATGGATATGTACATATTTCACCAATATCCTTCCCAACAACTAAGTTAATTTCTAGTATAAAAGAGTTCTCGGAAATTAAAAATGGTTCATAAAAGCCATAAATTATGATTCTGAAAAAATGAAATGGTCTTTGTATAAGATTGCGTTCCTCGTAACAACCATCGCTAAGATATACCAAATCACATTTCGGTTTTGTAAAAAATTTCGTTTCAATGATATTTTTGTGTGTTTGGTTGTTGTTACAGAAAGCGAAGCATTATTAAAGGGAATTCGTTCTTTTCTTATATGTACATATCTGGTACCAACAATCCGTCTTCGGCTTCGGCAAAACTTTCGAATAAGTACCGAGCTAAGAATAATGAAAAAGTGTTATTTTCAGAAATTACTTTTGGATTGTGATTTAAGATCTAAAGAATGTTTTCGACCTGTAGGCGGTTAACATTAAGAGTTAAGAAGTTTTTGGGATAAGAGTTCCCTATCATCCCTTTTGTTTCATGCTGGTTGGACTGAACGGCAGGGATGCTTTCATTTCGTCCAATTTTAGCAAGCGCGTGTCTTCAACTAACGATTGCTTTCATTGAAAAATTGATAGACGGAATACTTTTATGTTTCTAGATTCACTCCAGTTTTATGAAGGCTCGTACAAATTGTGGACTCTTTTAGATTAATCCATTAAAAACTTGTTTCAAAATTGGCTTGGCAGCCGACAAACACATATAAATATATGTTGATGTATATGCCTGTTTCTGTAAGTATATGTATGTATGTATGTATAATGGGGTAATTGAACCACCTTGAAGTTGGGAAAGAAAATTTCATTAAAGAAAATGCAAACAAAAAGTTTAATAATCAAATGTGAAATATACGAGATGTGTGTATGGTTTCGTAATTTCGGAGGGGTGGAAAAATGTGCTGTAATTTCATAAGACACAACATGCCCATAAATGAATCTGCACATATTGTTCTTACAACCCTGTAGAGTTCCTAATCGTATGTACATATGTATGTGTGTATGTGACAAGCAATGAAACCAAGTAAAGTGTACATTTATTAGACATGCTCGTCTGTGGTATAGCGAGTGTCTAGCCCACTATGTTCGAAGAGACCAAACGGGAAGGCTTTATGAATTTTCGCCATGCACAGGAACGTTTGCCTAGCTAAATCGGGCGCTCAAGCGGGCATGGGCAATGATGAGATGTGTGAAGAGATGGCGGGCTGGCAATGTGGCAATATTGGTGATGACAGAGGGAAGCAGCGCCACCGCTTAGTCGTAGTCACTCGCGACGAAGCATGGAGTCGCCGTCGTCGTCGAGTTAACTTATGTGCGGCAGAGGCGAAGGCAGTTACAGTGGCAGCTTTATGCCTTCATTAATTCCGTGTAACTCATGCGGGCTCGACACTCATACGTACCCACTTCTCACTAGCACACACATACACACACACATCTAGTGAAAATCACATGCGTAAGAATAAGGCAGAATGGATGTTAAGAAACAAAAAGAAATGAAAAAACAGAAACAGAAAACTGAAAGGCAACGAGGAGATCTTGTAATTGGCTTGAGTCACGCAAAATGAGTAGTCGCGAATCGACTTTGGCTTACTGATAATGCTCGTCGCAAAGCATGTACTGGGGTGTGGGAGTGTGAATGGAAGGCGACAAATTGTAACTTTTCAAATTTAACATTGACGCAGTACGGTGGCGGTGTGTGTGAGCTTTTGTGAGCAGTAAATTGGAAAATTAACACGAAAATTTGCGCAGAGCCGCATAAAAAATGAAGTGTTGACAAGGAGGAATACAAAAAACTCTAGTGAGCAGGAGAAGCAGGGAACAAAGTTGCGGTAGTTGAATTATATTCTGTTAGGTTTAGTAATTACATAAGGAATCGTATCCATATAAATGAACTCTTGTTCAGAAATCGTTTTTCAACTTATGTTTTGTTCGACGATTACTATTTTTAGACAAATCGGAAATTTTATAAAGCAAAACAAGAGCATTTTATATGGAGCTTATCCTGTGGCCTCCTCTATCTGATTGGAATAGCCAAGAAAAAACGTTAACTTCGGCTGCACTAAAGCTACATATATACCCTTCACAAATACTAAAGATTCCTTACAAGAAATTGATTCCAATCAGTCAGTTTGTATGGCATCTATATGTTATAGTGATCCGTTCAGAACTTTGGAGATTACAGTATTATCTTAGGGAATATCTCTTGCCGAATTTCGTGAAGATATCTCGTCAAATGAAGAAACTTGTATGGACAGCTTCTAGTATTTGATTCCGATTGTTCAGCTTGTATGTATAGTGGTCCGAGATAGGCGGTTCCGATAAATGAGCAACTTCTTGGGGGGGTGTAAATCGTGTGCAAAACTTTACACAAAATATCAAAGCATTTTTTTTACTATCCGAGCGCCACTAAGAATTATCTCTCCATGGGCCTTACTTTATGGACGAGACGCTCGAAGTAGGCGAATTTTCCATATTTTTCTCACGTCTGCTCTATCGCGAAAATTCCTCTTTAAATAAAATGATTGACGAGAGCTAAGCTGCTATTCAACCCGCTAACACCAGAAAAATCTTGTTTGTTTTTGCGATTGAGCGTGCTTGCCAGTCAGCTGCGTAATTTGAGGGCGTCCAGCTGCGTTGTGGCAGCATAAAATTGACGTTTGGGCATTAATGGGATTTCTAATAATGACAAAAGCAGACTCTCGAAAGCTGAGAACGTTACAAATAAGCAAAATTTCGCGCTTCATTGTAGTTTCTATTACCCGCTTGCAACGTGTTCCCGGTCCTCGTTGTCCCTGAAGTTTTTATAGTTTTTCAGCTATTTTACTGCTGCTTCACTATGATGACGCATAAAAATGTCACAAAGCAGCTGCTCTGCGATGATGGACAGCCAGCCGCATACTCCGCACTAACACTTGATGCTATCGATTGACATACGTGGTCATTAAACGGAGCAGGATGCGTTATTGTGGCCAACGGTACTCCCACGGCTACCGCTGTGTCGCTTGGTGATGATGAAATGTGTGTGAAATTGAGTGTGCACGAGTGGGTGGATAGTTCACGTATTACATGTCATGATATTGAAAACGGAAGAATTCGAAGAAATGCTTGTGCGGACTCACCGATTTATGGACGATCTTGCGAGTAACTTTGTGCAACTCTCATGTCTACGAGTTCTAAATAGTTTTTAAGCTAAATATATATGCATTTGTTTTGAATTTCTTATGTGCCTAAATATTTAAGTTTTCCACTCACAGCTCCCACCATAGATTTTCGTTGAAATTTTTACTTTTGTCCACTAGAACTTTCTTTTGAATAATACAACTGTCCTTGTGCACAGATTATGCCCAAGTACGTTGCTTTCATATTCATATTCCCCACTGTGTTGTACGCATCAGTTCATTGAAGCCGCTGCAGTATCAACGTCAGACTCCACTTCAAGTCATTCTTTGCCGCATCTTCATTAACATCGATTTTCATTTTCAATTAAGAACTGTACGTAAGTGATTAAGCGATTCCCTCCAAAGCGGCACGGCATTGTGCAGTTGAGTGCTGTCGAGCAATCGCCTCACCGCCGCTGTCGTTTTCAACATCGCAGCGCGCACAACCAATGCGCTTTTCCAACCAATGCGCGTACCCTCAGCAATGCCTCAGTTGCCGTCGTCGTCGTGCGTCGGAAGTGCGAAGTCATACAATCGTTGCGCCCCGAGGCTTCTTTGCCACCGCACTGCGGCAGCACCTGCAACTTTTAACAACCTTTCACATAGCTCCACGCAGCATTCAAGAGTTGCAAAATATTCCTTTATGGCTGGCATGAAAAGCAATAACAAAAACCACAGCGCAACCAATGCCAAAGGCGAATTGCAGAGCCATATGCTAAGTTACAGTTGCGCGATAGGGATGGTGCACGGTGAGCGGAGAGGTGGTGGTGTGCGCTGTGTGTTGGGTGGTAGTTGATGGGCGTCGCGGCGGCACTCAATTACCCTTTCGCACGGCTGCGGCCATTTCGAGTTCGCTCAGCTTGCCGCATAGGTAGAGTGTGGCTGCCAAGTTGGCGAATGGTGTATTAATTAAGCACCCGACCGCAACACTTGCTGCCTTGCCGCGCCCCTTCATCACTTAACGACGAGCGATCGGTACGTTATTTGTACTTCACCGTCGTCTTTCACTGCGCTCTGCATTCTTCCAAGGTTTTGAATAAAATTATGGATTTTTAATTGAAACGAACTGCGTTGCCTTACAGCAGGTGCTGTGTGTGCGCGTGTCTTTGCGTGTGTGTATGTGGGGCGCGCATTTGGTTTCTTTTAAATTATAATAAAACGCTTTCGCGTACTGTTCACCAGCTTTCTGTTTCTGCTGCTTTGCATCTGTTCGTTTTCAATTAATTCATGTATTTTTCATTTGCTCTTTCGATGAGGAAACTGCAAATTGAAAGTGAGAGCGGTGTGGTGGGTACATTCAAGCAATTTCATAGAAGAAATGCATTGTAAGATTTGCCAACAGTCGAAACTGTTTTCTGGCATAAATATTTCAGAATTTGCGCTAAAAAGGGTCAATGGAAACTTTAAATTGGATTAACAAGAACCCACCAATGAATGTTTAATTCACTAGTCCTCTCCATAACGGACTAAAGAGTCTGCGCACGATGTGAATTTTATGTATTTTATTACAAAAATCCATTTAGGAAAAAAAATTGAGCACTTTTTTCCAATTTTGGGCCTTCGTTGGTGCTCAAGTTAGCCTTTCTGTGTGGTTCGGTGATTTTCTAACGCGAGGTTCAGTTAATTTTTCAAGCAGTTTCCCCAAATCCGTAGTAGCGCCTCACTGTGGTTTCTCAGCCGCCTCACATAGGCTAAACGTGTCGCTTTGTGCCTGAAATAGGAATTAACAATTAACAACTTAATTAACTTCCAATTAAAGTTCAAAGGCGCGGAGCCACAGAATCAAACATTTCCGCTGTTTACAAGCTTAAAAAACCCACACCACACACACACTGATAGACGAGTGCGATCATATATAATACATGTAAGTGTGCATGTGTGCATATGTGAAATAGCGCTGGGGAAACACCTGGCGGGCAAATTGGTGTGGGCGCGTGCTGCACCTGCATAAAAGTGCCGTTGTATGTGCATGCTGACAGCAAACGTAGTCATGCTCACATATTTATGTTGTTTCAATGTACATATGGATGTATATAGGCGCATTCGAGTTATTGACGGTGTGGGTGTGTGTGTGCGTGGCACAAGTGAGACATTTGTTAAACATTTAATTATGCGCTTGAGTGAGGCCAGCTATGCGATTTTCGAGCTGCGCTTGCGCTTTTTGCGGCTGAGACCATTTTTCCGCTTATTTTTTACAGTGAACTTTTTTCTTTCTTTTGTTTTTTATATGTGGCTGTTTTTCCTTATTTTGCTACATTGTAATTGCATGTGGCATGCCGTTGTACATAAATATACACACACACATACGAAACTGGAATCTTTCGTCGTCGTGAGTTATCTGGCAATTAGCAAGTTGCTTTGCTTGTAAAAATTTACAAGCTTAACCATTTGCAGACGAGCGGGGCTTATCCGCTTGGCGGCGTCTGAGTCATATGTGTGACACACTCCCGAGTACTCGCACACGTTTTGGCGTGCAACATTTTTATACTCTGGCAACATGTCGCTGTAGAGTATAATAGTTTTGTTCACCTAACGGTTGTATGTATCACCTAAAACTAATCGAGATGAATATAAGGTTATTTATATATAATTGATCAGGATGATGAGACAAATTGAAATCTGGGTGACTGTCTGTCCGTCCGTCCGTGCAAGCTGTAACTTGAGTAAAAATTGAGATATCTTGATTAAACTTGGTTCCTTGCCAAAAAAAGCAGGAGTTCGTAGATGGGCGTAGTCGGACCACTGCCACGCCCACACAACTCCATTAACCGAAAACCATAACTAAGCACTAAGTTAAAATATAAAATTGTAATTTGACATTGGCGTTAGCAGTAGAAAAGGGCACCTGTGGGCAAAGAGTTTTGAAAAGTGGACGTGGCCCCGTCCTCTAATAAGTTTAATTTACTTATATCCTATACCACCAAAGCTACCAAATTCACCTATTCGCAACATTGTAAGAATTCCTATCGGCAGTGTGAAAATGGATGATATCAGATGATAAGCCACGCCGAGATGGTATGAGAAAGCTTTAATGGAGCCGAGGTCAAAATTAGATCATGGGCGTATCACAGCCCACTTCTAGGTGAAATCACATAGCTCGATTTGAATCAAAAATGGTACGAGACATTCCTATGAAACAGACTAAAGCCACGCCTACTGCCCATATAATACAATTTTGAATATCAATTGAGTGAGTCACTTTTCAGTATACAATCAAATGACTAAATATTGCGTATATGGAACCAAAAAAGTTCTAGCCCCTAGGTACTGAACATGTGAACCCCAGTACTTAAAGTTGACTTTTGATCGAAAATATCGGTCAATGTGTGGGATATACAATTAAAATTCAGAGAGAATTCTTTCTTATCATAGTAGTTCTGTGTATCAAAGATGGGTTGGATCGGGTCAATACATTCCTGAGCCCCGATATATGTACCTAATATAATGATTCTCGAACTTCGGTGTGACTTTATACCGCATATATTGGTCAATATGTGGGTTATCTTAATAAAAGTAAGAAAGCGAGCTTTTCGTATACCGGTTCCTATTTATGCTTACAATGAATAAAATCGGGCGAAAACTGGATCTAGACCCCATATACATACTTAACAAGCCTTACGTACCTGAAGGTACATCTCGGTTTTTGATCTTTGTAAGTTGCAACAGTATGAAATGCTCAGTTATACCCGAACTTAGCTTTTCCTCACGTGTACAGCATAGTCTAAATGCTGTTGTCTCCAGTGTTGCCACACAACAACTTGGCATTGGCCGTAGTGGCGGCAGCGACAATTTTGCTGAGCACTTTTGGTGCGACGGCGCTTTAGCGGCATTCCACCTGCTGGCCACCCACATGCTTGCCAACACCTACATATGAATATACGCTATTTTGTGTTCGCTGCAAATTTGTCGTTATTTTTCTTTTCTGTCACTTTGGTGCTTGTTTTTGTTGTATGTTGTTGCTGTGCTAAGCTAATGTGTTTAATTTGGTTTTGTTGTTTTTTTATCTGGCTCCTAGAGCCGGCACTTCAAAATAAACAAAGGTGTGTATTTGTGCCGGCATTAAGTGTTGTTGCTGTCGCTTTAACCATTTTCAGTTGAATTTTTGCTCGAAACTTGACTGAGCAAATATTTTCTTACATTGATATTTGATTCCATTATGTTTTTTAAACTTTTTTCTATGTGTTTGTTTGATTTGGAAAATATGTTATGTTTCCGTCACAAGTTTATTGTTGTTATTTTTATTTATTCGGTTTTTGTTGCAGTTTTTGTTTATTTACGTTTCTAAGTTCTCAAAAAAAAAAAATTGCAATATACTAGCCACAAACGAGAGAAAAGGTACACAGATGGCTAACATAGGAGAAAGTTATGCATGGAAATGGTGGACAATTAATGAAATCAGGTGTTGATTTTCGCACGGACGAACCAGAATTCCTTTCTTCCGTTATGCGAAGTGGACTATGGATCGATTGTCGAGAGCAATACATAACAATGCAATTGGAAAACAAATTTGTTTTCAAGTTTGCCTCCCAAATTTCTAATTGAAAGTCTGCACAATATTTTGTCTGATATTTATAATATTTATTGTATCTCAAACTAATGTCTGTGAACAAAAGCCGCACAGAGCCGCCCGACCATAATTCGCAAGCGAGAAAATTCCATCAGTTTCGTTGCCGCGTGGGTGACTGTGTAATTAAGCAAATTGAGCATAAATTAATGCATTAAACACCCACCGTGAACTGTGGATATGCAAACAACGGACCAGCTGAAAAGTACCAACCACAATGAAGCGAAAGTAATAATAATAATTACAACAACAACAATCACTGATTGTTATAGGCAAACGTAGCTAACAAAGCCGCGTCGGACCGAAGAGATTCTGGGGAATTTACATACACATACACATCACATACATATGTATGTACATATGTATATGTATATAAATTAGAGCGGGTCGATTTTTTTTCTCTAAAACCGCATTTGCTAGAAATGTTCTACGAATCATTCTGACGAATTTTGCATAAGAGACTAAAACCGGTTTTGAACCAGCGATTTTTAAGGCGAAGTTGCAAAGATCTGAATAATCAGTTGTATGGGAGATACATATGTGATAGATTTGTTCGATCTGACCGAATCCGACAAATTATCAATTGTATATCAAAATGCACCTACAAATATATCTCAAAAACCGACAAACAAATTTTTATGATCCCTAAAAAATTTCGCTTTAAAAAACGCTGGTTCGTTTTTAGACCCATAGTCTCTTGGGCAAATGTGTTCCGAATGATCCGCAACACATTTCTCACATACACGATTTTTCCGATTTTTGGCCCCCTATAAATCGACCCGCTCTAATGTACATATACCACGTTAAGGAAAATAAGTGCATAGCACTGTTTCTTGAAGTCTTGTGCACGTAAATTGACCACAAAAGATTAAAGCACAATAAAATCCAACAAAATTGAACAGAAAATGTGCAAAAAGGAAGCAAAAAGCACGCACAGGAGCTTTCTTCATATTAAATATACTTGTACATGCATGAGCAAAAAATTACGAATAAATATGTATGCATATCCACATATACATATGTATATATATTTGTATGTGCGTGCGTTGCTTTTTTCGTAAGTCAAAGCGCAAGTATTACGCTGGTAATTCTATACTTTGCCGAAAATCGTAGACCGCCACATTTGCACGTACCGTCTGACTGCACTTATTCGCGCTGGCGTCCATTAAATATGTACATATATAATATGTACATATGTATGTATGAATGCGTGTCATATGTACAAGCACTTGCTATACACTTGCTTGGGCACTTGATGGCATTACCCACTCAACGCCGGGCATCTACACGCTCCAATTTGCGCGAGCACTCGTATGTGATCAGTTGTGGCACATGTGAATATGCATGTTTCATTGTTTTTGTATTCTGACCTGATATTATTCTATTATATTTTTAATACAAATCAACGCCTTTGTTTAAGTTTTTATCCTTTGGACAAAGTGTGAACAATCTGCATACCTTTACACCCTGCTTAATGGTTAACAGTTAGCGATCAAATTTTCAGCAGTAGAAATGGGATACTCTTGCAATCAACAATGGTATGTATAAAACCTCCATATATACTGTGTTCCTGTGCTTGTGTCATACCTCACAGGGCTGGATTGTTTTCATTATCAAGAAATTTGGTTGATTCTTACATTACTCGAGGAAGGAAAGCGTCGTGTAAGTACCACAGTTGGTTCTGCATACGCGTTGCGGTTCCGTACAGGGACTGAGTCGATTTAAAAAAAGTATGGAACCAATCGTTACAGTTCTTTAAAAACGCGTCGATGCAGCGCTCCAGCGCGATTTCCAAACATTGAAGGAAGGCATTCTCCGGAATAGCCTTAAGAGCCGAGGTGCATGCTGATTGGATCCCCTCTGTCGTCCCAAAATGCTTGCCTTTCATCGGCCTTTTCAGGCAAGGAAACAAAAAAGTCCGAGGGAGTCACAATTGGGCTGTAGGGCGGCTTCAGAAGCGTTGGGATGCCGGCTTTGGTTAGGTAGCTGTTCACAAGAAAGGCGGTGTGAGCCGGAGCCGTTCTACCGAATCCAGTCGATTCGCGCCCGCTCCGAAGTACAGTCGCGGCGGAAGAATCAGTCCTATTACTTTCCGGACAAACCCTGTATTTCAATGCGATAAAGGTATGTGCACTTTAAAGTTTTCCTCAAAACTGTTTGAGAAATAATTTATGCAATCACAACAACAACGTGGATTAGACATTCAAACTTTTGCACTTCGCACATAACTGGAAAATCGCCTTAGCTTCCAAACTGGAAAGCTTGGAGGGTTGTTCAACTCGCACATTTTTAAAGAGGCAAGATCCACACCACAAAAGCATTTGCATTGTGAGATACCCCGCTTCAACTGATTTATTTAAGGTTTTGTGTTATAATTTTAGTTATATTTAACAGGTTGCACTGATAACCTACAACCGGCAACCGACTAACCTCACTATCCATTGAAGTGGCAAAATTTTCTTTTACTTTTACTTAAACACCTTCGATTAAACAGTGTCCTTACACATTCTATGCGTTCCATTTATTCAGTCATACTCGCATTATCGGCTGCTTCGTTGGCTGAGCTGAAAATTCAATAAATTATTTTAGCTTCAATGCCTGATTATTTTAAATCGATTGGCTGATGCATCATAATTCCATTGAGCGGTCTCAAATATCCTTTTGCCTTCATCCTTTCTTGAGTGCCGAGCTTGTGGCTGTGTATGTCTGTGTATCTGCTTTTCTTCAACTCACTGCAGCGTGTTTTCTCATTTTTCAAACTAAACAAGTGGATACGCGCTTACATTTTACCAGCATAAATAGGTATATGCATACACACTCACATACATAAATACATACATACATAAATGTCTGTACGAATACGTGCGAGAATGTACTTTGCTCGTTTGCACCTCCGCTGTGCTTTTGTTCCCGGTGTGCTGCGTTGCGTTTCGATCAAAATCAATTTAATTTGACGCTTCCTGATTAAATTTCAAAATCCACAGACGGACGAACGGCGCTGTGGCAGCTAAAACCACAGGTGAAAGGAAGCTGCACACTTTCGCTTAGTGGCGTGTTCTTTCACAGACATTCCGCGGTCCATTTCTGCGCTTCGAAGAAAATGAAAAAATATTAAACTTTGCTTTTGTGTAAAAGTCAAACGAAATCGAACAGGGGTACCTGAGTGGGGCAGCTGACAGCTAGTTTGCTATCGAATACTGTCAAATAAACGAAAGTAGAACAATTGTTGCAATTTCCGAATGCTTTCTTCTTTAACCGTCGCAATGTGGTGCTTTTCTAGAAGATAATCGTGAGTTTGAAATGTACAAAAACTGGAAGGGTATGACGAGGAATCAACGATTATCTAGTTAACAAATGTTTAAAGTACGTAAACCTGAATCGAGCAGATTATAACTCCTCAAAACGCTATTCCATTTGATCCCATTATAATGGGTAGTCGAAAAAGTCTTTTGGTAGCACTGGAGTACCAATCACATTGTGTCATACCATATGGTGTTGGAAAAGTGAGATAAAGATTTAACCAAAAAAAATTAAATTCGGGAAAGTTGAAAAAACGCTATAGCTGTTCAAAACTAAGTGAAAATAATGAAGAAATTCGCTATATTTTGAAATTTTTCTATAAAAAACGGAAGAATGCCACGCAAGCCACCAATGAAATTTGTGAAGCTTACGGAGACGATGTTGTATCAGTTCGTGTAGCACGACAATGGTTCGCTCGCTTCCGTTCTGGAAATTCTAGAAAGATGTACCTCGCTCTGGTCGACCAATCGTTGAAAAAGTAGATGAAATTATGGAAAAGATTAACCACGACCGTCACATAAGCAGTCATGACATCGCTAAAGAACTTACCATTCATCATCAAACGGTTTTAAACCAATTAAAAAAGGCTGGCTACAAAAAGAAGCTCGATGTTTGGGTACCACATGAATTGTCTGTAAAAAATTTAATTCACATCTGCTATTCTTTGCTGAAACGAAATTAAATCGAACCATTTCTGAAGCGAATGGTAACAGGAGACGAAAAGTGGATCAAATACGACAGTAATGTACGAAAAAGATCAAGGTCCAAGCGTGGTGAAGCTCAAAAAATGGTCGCAAAGCCAGGATTGACGCCTCGAAAGGTTATGCTGAGTGTTTGGTGGGATTGGAAAGGAATCGTCCACTATGAGCTGCTCCAGCCTGGTCGAACGATTAATTCTACATTTTACTGTGAGCAACTGATGAGATTGAATCAAGCAATCGAAAAAAAAAGGTCCAAAACTGATTAACAGAAAGGGCTCTTTCATCAGAACAATGCTAGACCACACACATCTTTGATGACTCAGCAAAAACTGGGAGAGCTTGGGTGGTAAGTTTTGATGCATCCACCATATAGCCATGACCTTGCACCATCGGACTACCATTTGTTTCAGGCAATGTAGAACTCCCTTAATGAAATAAAGTTGGCTTCAAGAGAAGCCTGTGAAAATTACTTGTCGCAATTTTTCGCCGAGAAACCAGAAAAGTTTTACACTGCTGGAATAATATCACTAGCGGAGAAATGGCAAAAAGTGGTCGACCAAAATGGTACATATTTGGTTCATTAAAGTTCATTATAAATATAAAAAGAAATAAGTTGAAGTTTAATTAGAAATACGAAAAGACTTTTTCAACTACCCAATATTTATTATTTTTTTCAGATTCTAAAGTTAATGAAATAGGCTCCATGTGCTGCCATCGACTTGGGAGCAAAGTTCTTATTGCATGTGGAAAGCTTATATAATTTATCAAATCATTTGCGGCTCTGCTTTTCCAACTAAAAAATATACTTTTATTTGCATTTGAATTAACGAATGCAAACATTTCTGCAAAGAATGGCCTCCATCTATGTTTATTTCATCTTTTTCTAGTCTCCCGTTTGCTGTTACATTCAATTGAAATTAAGTAACACAAAACATGAATAATTCCATTACAATTCGGTATCAAATGCCAGCGAAACGGAAAAATAAATTTGAAAAATACCTTCAAATACAAAAACAAAATAAAATATATTGAATAAATATGTACGCAAATAAGCATTCAACATCAATTTAGCGATTACTTCATTCCACCATCGAAATTGATTTGTGTCGACGTCTTTCTATTCAACCGATTGATTTATGAGAAATAAACGCAATAAGAAAATAGAAACAATATTAGCGAGCTGCACAATTCAATTAAGGTTTCACAGTCAAATCATTTCAGTTGATTGAAAACTGTTCTCTTCGAAAAAATGTTTACTTTAAACTTAAAATGTTGCTATCTTCACTTAACCCACTTTGAATGGATTAGCAGACATACATACATACATACTTACCTGGGCTAAGGGCGGTAAGCTTATAAGCACTATAAGCGCCTAACTAATGATTTATTAACAATACCTTTAACCTGATCAGCCAATTTGGAGCTGGCAGCAGCAGGCAACCCTGTCAAACGCCGTGATTTATCGATCAGAAACATTGATTATTCCAATTTAATTACAGTTAGTATATTATTTGCTCCTCGTGTGCCAAAGTGTTGTGATTTATGATGAACTCATTAAGCTGCCGAGCAGCTGCTGTCACACGGAGTTGAAAATCATCGGTTTCGTTTTCTAAACGTGAGTGAGTGTGTGTGTGTGTGTAGAAAGTAAATTTGCTTGCGTCAAAATCGATTTAAAGCGAAAATACATTTAAGTACGATGCACAAGCCGCGTTATCAATTACCACGAGTGACTCCAAGTGAAACACCGTTACATTATATATATGTACATACATATGTATATATGTATTGTACGTGATTTTATTGAAGAAATAGCGAAAACAAAAGTTTGAAAATAGACCTGGATATGACTAGCATTAGGCAAATAAATTTTTGGCTCATATAACGGTAATAAAGGCAGACCGGAAGGCGTTATTTGATATGACCGAGCATGTAAAAATAATTTTTTCATAAATATGTATGTATATGAATTCAATCGAATTATAGCACGTTCCCCGGATCATTTCACTTTTGCGTTTACGTATTTGGCTAAAAATTCAGTCAAAATCAGTGAGAATTGCAATCTCAGTGATATCATTAATTGTTCGCTCACAAATTCGGTTACTTATCATAACTTGTTTCAGCTGTAATTCTGCGAGCGTGTAGCTATTTTTTCCAAGTGTATGCTGCTCCTTAATTCCTGACCCGCCTGCTAGCATTAAAAACTGACCTTCGCCGGGTCGTTGCTTTTAGCCTTCGCTCCATTAGCTGTCTGTCTGATAATGCAGTGCTTTCCAATGCTCGGCGCAACCAGTTTGTTAGCCATAATTGAATTTGTCTTCAGAGCCGAAATGTGATTTGCGCTTTTATCTTTATTTCCTTGCACTTTTCTTCCCTTCAGTTTGCACTGCCGCTGCAACAACTCTTGCGTAGGCTTCTTAGTCTCGATCGCACGATACACGAGGCACTGTGTTTGCCTGCTCAATCTGTCGGAGCTGCTGATTTGCAGCTGCCTTCAATGTTTACTTACTTTATTGTTGTAGTTTTGTTATGCATATTTTAGTACGCGTTTCTGTGTCTGTAGGGTTCCACGTCGTCTTGTCGTAAGCAACTTTGTTTGGCAGTTACACTACGCGTCGTTTTCTTGTTCAGTGAACAGGTTTATGATATGCTTATTCTGGACAGCAAGCGCTTCAAGCACAAAACAAAAAAATAGCAAAAAGATCAAGTGGGGTCTCTGGTCTTGGTTACTTAATGTGACCTAATATATGAGTAGAGAAGGGAAAGATGGAGAGACTGAATTGAAGTGATTTCTTTGTTCATTCGGATCTGACCTGGCATCTGTCGTTTTGTTCATTTTGACTGAATAATTAGCCGTTTTTGAGTAACTTTGAAATTTATTCATATTTCATATAATATTTATATAAATTGCTAAGCCTTGTACTGCTTAATAAAAGTTCCTATATTTTTCTTTTTTTCAGGTAAGCATTCAATCATATTTTCCAACCAAGTAAGATCTTTTGGGTAAGAAATATAGTAATTTTACTTAAGTATTTATGGTGGTAATACGAAACTAGGCTATACAGGGTTTGTCCGGAAAAAAATGTATTGAACCAATCGTTACAATTCTCTAAAAACTTTCAAAATAGACTCCTTCTGTGTCGATGCAGCGCTATTTTCAAGCATTCAAGGCGTAACGGAAGGCATTCTCCGGAATAGCTTTGAGAGCCGAGGTCCATGCTATTTAGATCCCCTCTGTCGTCTCAAAATGCTTGCGGAAGATTGCCTCTTTGTCACGGGATCATACTCAAAGATCCATGACTCGTCACCTGTGATTAAGTTATTCAAAAATTGGGGAGCACTTGCACCCATATTCAAATTTTCTTGGCACACTTCCACCCGTCGCAATTTCTGGTCGTCATCACCTTTGGGATCATCTTCGCGCAGACCTTGCGCATGTTCAAGTGCGCCGACACAATGTCATGAACTACAGATTTTGATAAATTTAACATGTGGGCAATTAAACGAATACATGTAATTAGTCGACGGTCTAAGTTCAGAGACAACTGACCAACCGCTCGTTCGTTAGTTAGGAACGCCCTCTACCCAATCCAGTCGGTGCGACCACGTTGCGAAAAACAGTCGCGACGGAAGAAAATCAGTCCTATTACTTTCCGGACAAACCCTGTAACTTTCTGCAGCATTTGTTTTTGTCAAAGTCGAGATTTTTTCGGCGTATCGAACCGCCGTACTATAGAAATTTCAGATATTAGCGATCGCTAATAAATAGAAGTAAATATCCGTAGAATCTTCCTCCTGACAATCTACGCCCAGAGGCGCAACTTGGGGTTTTTACAGTTAGCAGTGTCGAAACTACTTCGAAAACATAATATAATTTTTATTCAAAAACAATTTATTCTATTAATGATGAGAAATAGGCAATGGTGTCTCATGATAATATTGCAGCTTCAATCGCTTAGTGAAAATTTTGGTCGCAGGCAGCGATTTCTCACCAACTTGGCACTATGCTTTAGAGCAACTTGCCCAATCTTACTGCTTTCCTTTGCATCATTGCAGCCACGACGGCAACCACTTGTTCGCCACTTGGCACTTGCGCCGTCTGCAATGCCTGCGTCAGTGGCAACAACAAAAACGCGTCGCGGTGTCATGCGTGGTCGGCGAGGCGCGCAATCAGTGTCGCTTGCAACATCAGTAATCCAGCGCCAACAAACAGACCGACTTAGCCCGTGCAGAGAATCTGTGCGGCATTTATTATTATTTTCTTTACGCTCATTGCCTTTGGTGCAATGCCTCACGTTGTTGGCGCATCGATGTTTCTTGTTATTGAGGATTTTTATTTGTGTTTTTTGGTCTCTAAGTTACGAAGAATCTGGCGTTTTGCTCTTAAATTGCATCATGGCTCCATCACTATTGCTGTCACGTACTCAAATATGCGCTTCATTTTCCTAGTATGCCTCGATTGTTATAAAAATAACATGGAGAGGGCTAAGTGTGTGTGCATTTGTGGCATGTTGTTTACAATTTTTTGCTCAGTTCACGCCGCTGTTGCAACTTTATTGTCGTCGCCGGTCTGTTTGTTGGCAGCAATCTCCTAAGAAAATTACGTCAATCTTCAAATCGCATCATTGTTGCACACCCGTAATAACAACAACTTCAAACAACAGTAAAGCAGTAACAATGGCAACGGCTCCTGTTGCGCTGCATTGCAGAGTCAGGCACTAGAACAAGAGTGCACTGAAGCAGCTGTATACAAACAGTTTCGTTGCTAATGCTGAGTGCACACAGCAGCTGTTGTCATGGCGAGCAAGCAAGTAAGCGACGATATCGACATGTTTTGTGTGGCAGCTAAAGGAAAAGTAGCAGTTAAGCGCGTGCTCTATTTTTGTCTTGGCCTTTGTTTGCTCTGCCTGCTCAGTGTCACAGCGCACAATTTTGCACTAAATGCTGCTATCTTCTAATTGCAATTTATACCCAAAATAAGCTGCGGCATTTTAAATTCCAAAACTAATTGACACTGGCTTTAACGCTGCTTTATTGTGGCAACATTGATTTTTAGGCATTTTGCACAATTATTTTCTTTTTCATTTAATGTGTGCAACCACTCTCGACAACAACAATATTTGCTGCATTATGACATTATATCGCACCTTTCACCGCTATTATGCTTTTAACGCATTTTTGCATTGCCTTGTAGGCACAGCGACGCGGCAGCGCTGAAATAATAACATAAATACAAAGCACCATAACATTTCAATAACACTGTCATCAACACAGTCAGCGCCGCTGTCGTAGTCAGTCCGTCCGTCAGCCAACCTCAGCCGCCAGTTAGCCCGTCATCCGGTCGGCCACAGCAGCTTACCGTCTGACAACAGCAATCCGCTAAGGCAACTAAAGGATTACGCTCTCAGTGCATGGCGGTTGGTAACCCACTTTGTGAAATTTTCATGTTGTCACATAAAATGTGGCAGCTCAGCCATGGCAAGCTCACACACGCACACACCCACACAATTACTATCCATATGTGTGTGTAACCACGGCGCGGCAGCATGCACGCCTCATCTAAAACTCGACTAGCTGGCTGCCGGCAGCTGCCATTCCACCCGCTGTGCTTTGGCCTAGTACTCGTCCGTCCGTTCGTTGCTGCCATTGGATGCCACAACTTTTATGATACATCCCTGGCTGTTGCTGGCGGTTTTTACTGCAATTGTCACTCAACCCTCCAGCTCATCTCCCTGCTCTCTGCTTCGTCTCTCTCTGAATCGTCCATTGTTGCCTGCATACATTCATATCCTCGTGATCCTTTGCATCAGCTTGCCACATTTTATTTGTGACAAAGTGTCGTTTAGTTTTGTACACTTTTATTCAGGCGCCTCCTCCGGCTTCACTCCGCCAACGCCCCTTGGAGGCAACTCTCCGTTGTGCGGCTGCACTACATTTTTTGTCTGCACTATATTTTCATGCCCCGAAAATCTGTCGCTGACATTTCGGTCACGTTTTTCTATTATTACCCGTTTTTTGTCACTACACGCGATTGTTGTTGTTTCTGCACGAATATTGTTGCTGCTGCTGCTGCTGCTGTTTTTACCCGAGTTTATGTTTTGTTGCGAAAAGCTCAGCGCCCGTCATTTCGCAAGCGCTGCAGTCTCGCTTTTTCAACAATTTCGATATTTATCTATTAAATACATATTTGACTTTCCAATAATCCGTTAGTGAAAAAAACACGTACAAAAATATGTAAAATGGAAAGTAAATAAACAAACTCGTCGTGAAGCGCCCAAGCATGTATGTAGCTGAAGTTGTGGCTTTTTTTGCGGTTCTGGCTGCGTACCAACAGTTGACGGCTTATGAGCGCAGCACAATGCGCCGCCTGAAATGGATGACTGTAATGAAATGACTATTGATACGTTGTACAACAAATTGTTAAATACTCATGCCTGCGATTTTGTAATATGACACCATTGCTTGCGGTTTTTTGGTTATGTCACCGGTCGGCCATTGTTGAGCTGACGGCAAAAAAGTTGAACATAAAAATGTAATCGAGATGTGGCTAGGCTCTCTTTATCTCTCGTTTTTTAGTCAGAGTAGTGAAACTTAGTGCTGCCTACCGGTTTTTTTTGCCTATATTTGACACTTTTTCTCTCGAAAGAGAAGTCTATCCAAAAAGACAAGTATTATAGGTTATATAGTATAATGTAGGGAAAATCTGGATTTTGAAATGATCTTGGTCATAAATTTCTACTTCTTCTTTACTGACGTAGAAACCGCTTACGCGATTATAACCGAGTTAACAACAGCCCGCCAGTCGTTTCTTCTTTTCGCAAGGTGGCGCTAATTGGAGCGAAGCCAGGTCATTCTTCACCTGGTCTTTCCAACGGAGGGGAGGTCTTCCTCTTCCTCTACTTCCCTCGGCGGGTATTGCGTCGAGACTTTCAGAGCTGCAGTGTTTTCGTCCATACATACGTCATGACTAAGCCAGCACAGCTAAAGTCTCTTAATTCGCTGAACTATGCCAATGTCGTCGTATTGCTCATACAGCTCATCGTTCCATCGCATGCGATATTCGCCGCGGTCAACACGCAAAAGACCATAAATCTTTCGCAGTACCTTTCTCTGGAAAACTCGTACCGTCGACTCATCAGATGTTGTCATCGTCCATGCCTCTGCACCATATAGCAGGACGGCAATAATGAGTGACTTATACAGTTCGGTTTTTGTTCGTCGAGAGAGGAGAGAACTTACTTCTCAATTGGCTACTCAGTCCAAAGTAGCACCTGTTGGCAAGAGTTATTCTGCGTTGGATTTGTTGTTACTGTTAATGCTGGTTCCAAAAGGAGCCTATTCGCGAGTGCGATGACTGATTGTTTGATGACAGGAGATATTTCGTCTTGCTCTCGTTCACTGTCAGACCCATCTGCTTCGCTTCCTTATCCAGTTTGGAGAAAGCAGAACTAACGGTGCGGGTGTTGAGGCCAATGATCCTTCCCGATGCTGATGGAGCTTTTGGTGTTGCTCAACGTTAGTTTACACAGCCGTATTAGTTTTGCTATGAATCATGCATACAGACAGAGGGGCGAAGATTGCTAGAACAAGCTACAGCAGGGCAGCACCAATTTAAGCTCCACGCTAGTAAATTATATAGAGTGCTTGCTAAAAATGAAAAGATACCCAAAAACCAGAAAAATGCATATGCGGGATTTTTTAGATTTTTTAAACGTAGCCCTAAAAACCGCTAAGCGACCCGCTCTAATGTGCATACAATAATAGGTTTATCAAGCGATTAATATATTTTCACTACTAAGCCTATCTCCGTAAAAGGGGGTACATAGAGTGGGTTGATTTGAAAGAACAACATATTTGTATATATGTCTTAAGTATTCGGTTAAGAAATTCAAAGAAACGGTTATAAAATGTGGAATCTTTCCTTGCTCCCCACTCAAGATATTAACACCATCACACGCAACCGAGATGATATATTTATATAAATGGAGGCACATGTGGATCTCAATAGCTTATTGTTGTCCTACCAACGTGCACTTGTTCTGCATCACGTTTCCGTTTGGGGTGAGCGTTGATTTGTTTTAAGGTCGGAAAAGATTCCCCCCATCGCTAGCAAAGCTAAAACTAATGGACATACTTAGCGGGCCGAGCACTTGCATTAAGGGTTTATTCGGTTGGACTCTAGCCATCTGCGTGTGGCGGTGTGTGTGTGGTGGCCTGTGCTGGAAACGGAGTGCCCACCTGCACGCGTGCAACGTGTTAATGCCCTTAACCCTTTGGGCGAAGCAAAAGCGCGTACGTGCAAAACGGTTTAGAGTCAGCGTGCTGTCGAGCTGCAACGAAAGTGTCTTGCGTTTTTAATCCCGCTGCTTTCAAATACTTATAAAACCACATATACATAGACATACATATATACAAATGTACATTATATATAATATTTGTATCGTAAATATAATCGTAAATGTTTGCTGTGTTCATTTCCTTTAGCTCCGCTTGGGCAGGCGGGGTTCGTTGGCGTTGGCTCCAGCTGCCTTCTGTAGCGAGCTGCACGTGCTGAGGCCAAATGCGCCATGCCATAAAGTGCTATCTACATTGCCACAGGCACACACGCAAACACTTAAATAAGCATAAAGTTAAAGCACTCACTCGTACGCGCACTCGCACACATGCGTATAGAACGTACATATGTACATATATGTGTATATCTATATGATGAATAAAGTATATGTTTCCCGTACTTGATATTTTGGCACAGTGTAACTAGTTATAAACCAGGTTCCAACTGGTATGGACCACTAGGCAGCCAGTTCGTTTTTATACAATCTACTCTCGTACCACGAAACATGTTCGTATCATTTGAACACAAAATTTACTCGTATGTAAGCTAAACAGCTGGACGAATGGCAAACTGTTCGCTAGAAAATCCTTAAATATTTAAAGCTTGATAACTTTTTTAAAAAAAAACGTGTGGTCGGTAAAATCCAGGGAATTTGCAATAGATAAATTCATCGGTTCTTTATTTGAAACATATGATACATATATTCATTTAAATGTATATCTATATGGGTATATAGTACTTGGGCATTGCCATAAAACTCAACATGCGTGTATGTAAGTTTACAAGTACTCAAGAATTGGTGCCTTCATAAAAAACATATAATATATATAACCTAAAGCCCTGCAGTGTAACTAGTTATAAACCAGGTTCCAACTGGTATGGACCACTAGGCAGCCGACAGTTCGTTTTTCATACAATCTACTCTCGTTGGCCCACGAAATGGCAGTCGTCAGTTTTCGGTTATTTCGATTAGAAATGTGGCCAGTTCGTATCATTTGAACACAAAATTTACTCGTATGTAAGCTAAACAGCTGGACGAATAACATAATTCGCTAGAAAATCCTTAAATATTTGATATACATTTGACGTTTTTCTGTATACCTCGATTTCGTGCGGAAATTTCTTGCTTGAACTAATATATTTCTAGACTGGTCGGCGCTGCACTGCGTGGTATACATACGTGCAAAATATGGATTATGGAAATTTATATGTACTTGTATGTGTGTGATTCGTTCTAGTGTTATTTGAATACACTTAAGTGGGTGGCACTAAGCACAAAGTTCTAACTAAAATAGGCGTAAGAATATTGCTTATGAGCATAAAGCATATGTTTATTACATTATTTGTTGTTTTTGCGTTTCTTTTATAGCCACATGCGGTTACTTTAGTGTAGCTAAGTCCTTCAGATCTCTGTCTTTATGAGCTACGCTTAGCGAAACACATTTTCGCGACACTTACGAGACTTACATATCTGCTCCTTCGAGCGATTTGCTCTTGCTTTCATTGTTTGGATTGTTAGAACAACCAATAAGCACCAACAAAATTAGTCCTTAAAAGTTTTGCTTTAAAAGCAAAAAAAGAAAATTTGAGCTTCTAGATACTTCAGAACAACGTCATTGCGGTCCTTCTTCAATGTTTGTGGTGTGCTGAGTTATTGGACGTCTCTTAAAGGGTGTTCTGGACTAGAGACTCTATTTTCGAGAATTTTTTGGAAACTGATACAAAAAAATGATATTTTTACTATCAACTTTTTTTATATGATTAATAAAACATTGGTCGTCGAAAAAGTCATTTCGCATTTCTAATCAAACTTCAACTTATTTTCTTATATTTATAATGAATTTTAATGCACCAAATATTTACCATTTTAGTCGATCACTTTTTGTAATTTTTCTGCGAGAACCATTATTCCATTAGTGTAAAACTTTTCTGGTTTCTCGGCGAAAAACTGCGATAAATAATTTTCACAGGCTTCTCTTGAAGCAAACAAACCGAAACAAATGGTAGTCCGATGGTGCAAAGTCAGGGCTATACGGTGGATGCATCAAAACTTTCCAGCCAAGCTCTCCCATTTTTTGCCGATTCATCAAAGATGTGTGTGGTGTAGCGTTGTTCTGATGGAAGACGAAGCCCTTTCTGTTGATCAGTTTTGGCCGTTTTTTTCGATTGCTTGCTTCAATCTCATCAGTTGTTGACAGTAAAATGTAGAACCAATCGTTCGACTAGACTGAAGCAGCTCATAGTGGATGATTCCTTTTCAATCCCACCAAACACTCAGCATAACGTTTTGAGACGTCAATTCTGGCTTTGCGACCATTTGTTGAGCTCATTTGATCCACTTTTCGTCTCCGTTACCATTCGCTTCAGAAATGGCTCGATTTCATTTCGTTTCAGCAAAGAATAGCAGATGTTAATTAAATTTTTGATAGACAATTTATGTAGTACCCAAACTTCGAGCTTCTTTTTGTAGCCAGCCTTTTTTAAATTATTCAAAACCGTTTGATGATGAATGTTAAGTTCTTTAGCGATGTCATGACTGGTTATGTGACGGTTGTGGTCAATCTTTTCCATAATTTCATCTACTTGTTCAACGATTGGTCGACCAGAGCGAGGGACATCTTTCTAGAATTTCCAGAACGGAAGTGAGCGAACCATTGTTGTGCTACACGAACTGATACAGCATCGTCTCCGTAAACTTGACAAATTTCATTGGTGCCTTGCGTGGCATTCTTCCCTTTTTTATACAAAAATTTCAAAATATAGCGAATTTCTTCATTATTTTCATTATTATGGAGATATACGACTGCAACGACATCTATTGACAAAATACGAAAATAGTTTTTCGACTACCCAATATAATTTGACATACATATGTACATATGTTGTCACCTACATATTTGTATGTTTCTATAATATTTACTTGCATATAAATATTAACCCCTCCCATCGCTACGTTTAGTTTAATGATTATTTGCGCAACTTTGTGTTCGTTTTGTGCGCGTCGATTGTGGCGGCTTATCAGGTTCTACGGATGACGGCAAGGGAACAGGCACGGAAACGGATATGAACATACACGTCGCTGAAGATAATTCTGACGCTTCATTTGCAGTGTTTGCGGAGGGGTCACTTCCTTCACCTTGAAATGGGCACTAAACCTTTCTCAAATCAACAGCTTTAGAATTGCCCAAGCGGTAGCGTGAAGGCGTTATTTGTCGCTGGTTTGTTTCCTGCTATTTGTTTGCGAAGCGCACACACCCATACACCATGTGTACACGCGGTTGCACGCCTAAATGAGCGCCGCATTGAAACGCAAACAGGCAAACAAGCAGTTGGACGAATTCGTGCGCATTCATAAAGAGCGATATAATCACATGTGTATCTCTATTTACTCGCTTTCGCATATGCAGCGGCATAAGCTGCATAAAGAGGTTTGAATGCGCGAGGCTGGGTATTGGTGGTTGCGGCACATTGTGTTGACACATAAATCGCACAGTTGAGTGCTCGGCTGCTTATATCTTGGAGCAGTTAAAATCCATACACACATACATACAACAATCGATAGGCACATTGCCGTTTACAAATATGCCACAAAATGTTGCATATCGCTGTGTGCTTTCACATGCCTTTCCTTCGTCGACGGGAAATGTTAACTCATATGACATGGTTGCTCCAGCCTGCGCTCAGCCCAATTCTGGGATGCCACCTGCCGTTGCTGGTGAAGTTAAAAGGATTTTCCTGCGACACATTCGATTTTATATGACTGCTAAGCACCTGCAGCCATTTCGTTTCGCGCACAAATATCGCTCGGGGAGCAATTTAATTTGAATGTTCGCAACGGTCGCATAGCTTGGAATCATTGCGCCTTGCCGATAGGCGAACTCTGCTCGTCATTTTACGTGTATCTGCCGCGGTTTCGTTTGAAACTAGATCTTTATAATGAAAATTCTGGTGAAATTCTTCGGCGTATGTTCTGAAAACAATTAAGCTAGTTTTTGGAGATATTTTGTTTGAATTGGGATCGCAGGGCTTAAAGACATACTGCTGTGAGTATAAGTGCACAATAATATTAAAGCTGTTAATTTGCCATATTCGAGAGCATATAACTCCTAGCTCCCTCAAGCAGAGTTCTAAACTCGATTTATAAAATATGGCAGGCAATCGACTGAAATACTCACCATTTAGGGGCTTTCAATTCGTGTTAGGATTTGCGGAGTTAGAAGTTGCCTCAGGTCGTTTATGGCAGAAATGAATTGTGGTTGCATTTTGCAAATGCTTTGTAGTCGCGGACAGCATGCAAAACAAATAGCAATAAATGAATGTTTGTAAGTCAAAGTTAAATGTGCTCATATGTAGTCGTATGTATTCGTGTGAGTAAGTATCGCTTATGAAGCAAAGACACCGCTGTAGGCATGTGTAGGCAGCGTGACTCTTGTGTGTGTCATCAGCGGCATTTAATGTCCGTCCATTTACGTCAATCACTCATTATAGCCGCTTTCGTCATGACTTGCGGTCTCAACAAAGAATATCAACTTTTTAACACAAATATGTACGAAGTAGCCAAATACATAACCACATACACGAATGCATTTCTGTAGAAACACAGATTGAATTGGTGGTATTAAAAAGACGAAATTATCCTTATCAAAAAATCAAAGCGCCAAGTGTTTTCTCACAAGAAAATCGTTATTTATATTAAGTTTGTTATAAATGATTAGAGAGAGGATACTTGTAGAAGATTTTACTTGCTTGAGTTTACAAGACGGGCAAAACAATAGTAAAGGTGTCATACCAAATCGCCATTAAACAAATTTTTGTTCCAACAAATATACTATAACATACCTTTCTGGGTAGAGCTTCCTTTGCAATAGTTTGCTTATGCTTTGGCTTGCGCCTCACCTTTCTCTTCGTCATCGTCATTACCATTATTGTCTGCATATCCTTATTGCTTCCATGCACTCAGCGCCCACTTACACACTGCATACTTCCGCTTCCGTCGCCAACACTACCGCAGCCGTGCCCACACCAACGGTCTTCCGACGCTCTTACTGAGTTGGTTTTGTGGAGCGAAATTGTCGGTGACTGCACATTTGGATTTTGGTTTTGTACGACCCTTTTGCTGCTAGTATCGCTTTGGTTGTTGTATGCGGCTTGGTTATGCAACTTGGACATAAATGGTGTGCAAACTACCGTTACAAAGTGTTGCATGTACACAAATTGGTAGCATACATTTAGGCGGCCACGCTGGCGCTTGAACAAGGTTATGTATGCATGGATAAGTCTAGCTTTTAATACCGTTAATTACTTGCAAATCTGGAATATTGCTAGCTTGAGCACGATTTACTTGTTATTGTATTACTATTTGGTATTTGTTGGAAAGCGGCAATATTTTTTGAATATAACCTAAAATCTCGCACTTACACTATTGAACAAAATTTTTAATTTTTTTTTGGACTTTCCACCGCTGTGTTGATGGCGCGCTGCCAATTTGCGCGATTTTCGCGACTTTCGTCGGATGGCGCTGTCCAATGCGTTACCTGCCTCATGCGTTGCACGTCAAACAATCGCTTATATACAGAGCTCTGCATGTATTCCATTATGTATGTGTTTTGTTGTTGGTTGTGTTAAAATTGCAAAAATGCTGTCACTTGCACTGCGAGTGAGCTATTAAAAACAAAAGCGTTGCGTGTTGCATACATTTTCACGCAATTACATTATTCCAGACATGCCACTCCACCCACCGTGCTGCATACATAAATACCTGTATATATGGCCGTTGAAGAAATTAAAGTGTCAACCTTCATGCACACATATGTATGTATATTCGTGAGCGCAGTTAATTATCACTTACCGCGCTTCTTACAAGGATTGCAATTGGTTTTTTCAGGACTAGTTTTCAACTAGTTATTTTGTAGTAGTTCTTGAGTTCGGATATATATTTTAAAGTTTTGAACTCTGCGATTGTTTATTCACTGTACAATTATATGTGTGTTCCTGTACTACTGCAAGCCGCAATATTCCTACAGGGTATTCTTCTGACACTTATATGCAGGCAACCACAGCGAGGCTTGTGTGTGTGTGTGTGAGAGGCATTTGCCTGTTTCAATGATGTTTGCAAATGCAGTTTTATATCTTCGCGTATCTTGAATGAGTACGTGCTCTCAAATGGATTTGCACATATGCATGCACGCCTGCCGATCCGTGCACACACGCACGCCATATACCATTTGCCGCATACATATAGATTTTAATGTGTTTACGCAATTGCGCGTTGCGTAGGTCCTTCAGGTTTTATCGCCTTGTCATGGCGAAAATGTCCACTTCAGCATTTTGCCATTCGTGCGCAGCATTTGCTCTGCCTTTTTGTTTCGATTTAATTTGCGGCTGAAATGTGTTGAAACACCGCGTCGTCAGTTCGGACGTTCTGTCGTGCTTGCAGCGTGTTTTCTAGTGATTGAAAAAGTATGTACAAATCTGAAGAGATACATATAAAAGTGTGCTGAAGGTCTTTCGAGAGCGTTGACTGCTGCGGAGTGAGCTTGTGTCATTATAAAGAAGTATGTCTGGTGCAAGTAATGGTTTTTATGTGAAAAGCGATGGGTTTTGCGGGAAACTTCACAACATCTGCTTAAAGTATAAAAGTGAACAGTCCAATTATCTATTCGATATATGAAAGATCTTTGTTTCTTCTTTTCACAACGTGGTGCCAATTGAAAATTCCAAGCGAAGTCAGGTGCTTTTCCACCTGGTCTTTTCAACAGAGTGGAGGTCTTTCTATTGCGGCGAATACTCTCAGAGCTGGAGTGTTTTCGTCCATACGTATGACATGACCTAGCCAGCGCAACCGCTATCTCTTAATTCGCTGAACTATGTCATACAGCCATACCATTTGCTATGCTTCCTTATACAGCCTAGAGAAAGCAGAACTAACGGCGCAGATGTTGAGGCCAATGATATAAATATCAATTATTTTCTCCAGCAGAAGATTAAAGAAGTCGAATGATAGGGAGTCGCCTTGTCTGAAACCTTTCCTAAGTTATGCTAGTATTAGTGTTACTTAATTAGTCCGACTTGATGGTATCCCTAAAGCGCAGTCTTTCAAGTTTCGTCATTTCGTTGATTTTCCTTTTCTATAAAAATTATGGCTTATTTCTTCTTCATTAATGCGCTCTCCGGGTAAGTGTGCCCAAATCTGCGTAAACTGTAAAAGCTAATAAAGCTTACAAGTCTTAAATGCTTACGTGTAAAACTCGTTGGTGCCGTAATCATCCCCTCTTAGCGGCAGGTCTCGCCATCAGTCGTTCTATACTCTGTTCTCTGTTTTCAGCGAGTGTGTGTGTGTGTGTGTCTGAGTTAAAATTTATTAAGCGGCCATTTGGCGTATTTAAATTTGCACACTAAGCAAAATCCGCAACAAAATTCACATTTTAACCGCATTTGCATGCCACGCTGAAGGTCTGGACTCACGCGCATAGGCAAGCGAGCGCAGCCAAGCGCGATTCATGCAAACTGTCAATGTTGAAACGCAGAAGCGCTGAGCTGTCATTAGCGGGCTTCCGCCTTGGCGTTGGGGTCACAGGATTTTCATGTCATTGTCAACACTTTGGCGTGCCACATTAGCGCCATGAAATTATGTTTTATGTAGGCGGAGTTTCGGCTTGCAAGCGCGCACGGAGAGGGACTTCGAACGCACGAAGCATAAAGCGGAGAGACGGACGATTGTACTGCTTTCCCCACACACGGGCCCAATTTCTCACAAAGAGCTTTTGTTGTTGCTAAACTTGTCACTGTTGTTTTTGTTGTTGCCGTCGATAAATTGCGTGCTGTGAACGTAAAATGTCGAAAGTTCGAATAAGTTTGGAGCGAAAATCTGCAACTAAAACAATGAGTTGTAGCGGCGGCTCAGCAATAAGGAAGAGTTATGAGTTCCATGCCCCGGGTAAATATATACATTTATCCCTAAGTTAAAGCGTATGCATATGCTCATGCAAATCTCACAGTCACTTAAAACGCTCGTCTTGGCAGCGAGTAGGGCAAAGGGGAATTGGTGAAAATGGAACTTTTTATTTTTCTCCGCTCAGATAGAAAGAAACTTTGTCGCTCACTTCATTCGACGCTTTGCAGTGCGGCTACTTCAAGGCTGCAGCCCGCACCATCAGTCCTGCATTCACTGCACTCCGCTAAGTACTTTGGCAATAAACTTTATGCTGCTGCAAATCTTCAATGCAGGCGTTACCGAAGTTAAGCTGCCGGCCATTTGGCACTTGCGTCGCCTTATGCCACGGCGTATAAGCAACAGCCATCCGGGGTCACCCCATCACCCTACCGCCTGTCGAAGCATGCCGACTTGCAAAAAGTTTTCAATTTCCACTGCATATTCGCAACATCTCATTGGGTGCATGCTTCTTGCTGCTTGGCCGACGGACGTTGAAAACTTATTCCGATTTCTCTGCGTTCTACTCACGCTTCTTATTTGTCTTGCGAGTACGCGAGCACTGGCGCACGCACTCACAAAGCGCTTAGCAGTTTGGAGCTTCTCATATTTCATGCAAAGCAACCAAACAAAAGTAATAAAAAAGCATTGAGCGAGCATTGTGGGGGAGAGAGGGAGCGACTGTTGAAAAATGTGCGCATATGCTGGACCTAATCAATGTACTTTGCATACACGTAAAGCCTGCCGCTCAGTCACTTTCGACAGCCACAGTTCGCTTTGCGTTGCCATTTATTCACTCAACTTTTTCATTTATCTTCGCCAAGATGTTCACTTAGAGCTTTTCTGCCGCAAAGTTTGCACTTTTCCGCATAGAATGCAGAACACACACCCACAAATGTGGGGCCTCACTTTTTGCAATCTCCATTATCCTTTGTGGTTTTGTGTGTGTTCGACTTGGCTTGTGTGGCTCCCTTAAGCCTCTTAAGTGGTCTAATTTTTTTACTTATGGCTAACCTTCGTGCACTATACTTCCTTTGTGAAGCAGATGAAAGTTGAAGAACATTTCAGATGTGTTTGTTCAGTACTAAAATTTTTTTCAGTATAGTTTAGTTAGCAGATTGTAGCTTAGAATGTTTATCGATATAGTTGAACTGCATTTAGCTCAAGGCCTAACTGGAAAGTAAGGCGTCGCTGTAGGCATAAAGTCGTTGTTGATGATGTAAGATCCAGGCCAGATCTTTCTTTCTTCTTTACTGGCGTAGAAACCGCTTACGCGGTTATAGCCGAGTTAACAGCAGCGCGCCAGTCGTTTATTCTTTTCGCAAGGTGGCGTCAATTGGAAATTCCAAGCAAAGCCAGGTCCTTCTCCATCTGGTCTTTCCAACGGAGTGGAGGTCTTCCTCTTCCCCTGCTTCCCCAGGCGGGTAATGCGTCGAATACTTTCAGAGCTGGGGTGTTTTCGTCCATTCGGATGACATGACCTAGCTAGCGTAGCCGCTAACTTTTAATTCGCTGGACTAAATGTCGTCGTATATCTAATAATATTCGCCGTGGCCAACGCACAAAGGACCATAAATCTTTCGCAGAACCTTTCTCTCGAAAACTTGTAACGTCGACTCATCAGATGTTGTCAACGTCCATGCCTCTGCACCATGTAGCAGGACAGGAATAAAGAGTGACTTATAGAGTTTGGTTTTTGTTCACCGAGGGAGGACTTTACTTCTCAATTGCCTACTTAGCCCAAAGGTGGTAGGCAAGAGATATTCTGCGTTGGATTTCGAGGCTGACGTTGTTGTTGGTGTTGATGCTGGTCCCAAGATAGACGAAGTTATCTACGACTTCAAAGTTACGACTGTCAACAGTGACATGAGAGCCTAGTCGGAGATAAACTTTGCCAAACCTTTCGCCTTCTATCTTTAGTTCGCCTTCAAACGGGTGTTCTGGGGTTACCCAGAGGATACTTGGTCTAGGACCGGAAGTCGTGAGCTGCTTAGGCTATATGTAAAATAATCGTTTCTGGCCACTCCTAAGTGAATGGCGTTCAGAGAACTTTCCTCACTTGCAAGAACTTCTACACATGACTCCATCCTCTTGACAGGCCAGATCAGGACCAATAATCTCTCCTTTGGCACTTGTCAAAGCTCCTTGTGTCTTCCAGTCACTGTATTGGGCTAGAATACATATATATTAAATATAACAGCAATTCCATGGAGACACTAGCAAAAGGTAGCTTAAAGAAATAACTGTGAACTAAAAGTTTGCAGTTGTTCATTTGTCGAAATCGCCATAAATTACATATTTCTTGTTTCAGCATTACACAAATTATTATTTAACTTTGAACACGCACGCATGTCGAATTTCGAAGTACATTCGTTTATATTTATATGCTTTGTATACATAGTGTCTTAAACAATAATCTCCATGTAATCCACTGCACTGCCAAAGCCCTCCAGCATTCCATGGAGCCGGAGCCCACATCACCACCCTGCCATTCGCTTTAATCAGTTCGCCCCATGGTTGATTTAACGGTCAGTCAATAAATGTGTGTTTAGGAAGCAAGTAAGGCTAGCACATAACACGCACTTTGAGTGTGTCAGTTGTATTTGTATGCGTGTCATATATAAGTTTGTGTATGTGCCTACACTGGAGAAAAATAAATCACAGGATTTCATAGTTCTTTTGCTCCTTCATTATTTTGACATGCTCCCACACACGCTCGTGCGTTTGCAGTTGGTCGGTCGGTCGGTCGGTCGGTCGGTCGGATCAGGGAACAGTTACTTCAGCATGCTTTGTAATGCATGTATTGGTGATAAAATACACTCATACATGCAAGCATAAATTCTCAAAGGATTTCCGTTTCATTGCACGTCAGCGTCAGTGTCCAAGCTAGCAACTCTTATTGGAAATGCTACAACAAAGTAACAACAACACAATAAAGATATATTAACAAGCTGAGAAAGCTACAATCCTGCCATAAACCCTCGTGTGTGTAAGCTCATACAATGCGCACATATGTATATGTACATACACACAAACGCTAGTGAACAATAAAACCGCACTGAATGAGCTGAAGTGGAAAATGCCGCCAACTTTTTGGTACTTATGAAAATGCATTTCCTGCCCGGCAATGTCCGGCGCACACATACACACACACACACATGAGTACCATTGCCATTAGAGGGTGTTGCTTGAGCGGAGAGAGCGTCAGCCCGTGCAGACGGCAAGGGCTGCAAATTGATTCATAGAAGGCTGCTTTGTGCAAAACGAGAAATCTGAGCAACTGTCAGACTATCCGACTGTCCGATTGTTGTACTCACATTTCGCTTTTCATATGCTGTTGTTGGCATTTGTTGCTGCTTTCTGGCATCTTTCAGCTGTCAACAGTTGTCTTGCTGTTTGCAGTCAAGGATATGCTAGCATCTCTCAAATAGATTCAAACATGTATGCACCTACACAAACATACGAGCTGAACATTACGTACCCTGTAGCGAATTGTACTAATGTATTTGTCTCTAAGTAACTCAAGGCCGTAAAGAACTATGTTATATCGATTTTCTGCCGAGTGCGAATCGAATCTTTCTACGCACCTCTTCCTTAGTTTCGAGCTCGTAATAGAATAAGCGGGCCTGAACACAAGACCGAAGTGGCTGACAGTTAAGGACAGGCTTTATGCTTATAAGATTATGCTTCAAATCGTAGTGAAGGTAAACATATATAAATCTTGGTTCGGGTTTTTCCTAAAATGGGGTCTTAGCATAAGCTATGCATGACCACTGCCTTTTCAGTGCTGCCAGCCTGTTAGTTAAATAAATGAGGTTTGCACAGCGTCCTACCATCTATTGGGGCTCTGGCACAATGCTAGCCGGTTTGAGCAACTGCTATAATGTGTTCGAGTCTTACTCTCTAACGCTGGGCGAATCGAAATCAGCTAAACTTTTAGAGCAACGCCAAAAGATGCGTGCTGGTATAACTTCTGCACGGCAGATGTGTTGCGGGCTTCTGTGCAGGGCACGGCGCTCTTTGTGCTTGTGTTGCGCCAACAAAGTGTGTGTGTGTTTTTGCTTGTGGACAGTTTTGTTTCTGCTTTTATTGGCAGCACTAAAATAAGCACACTTCGCAAATATTTATATAAATAAGTGCTTTGAAATAGCGGTTGTGTGTGTGTGTGCACTTGCTGTAAGGATAATACCAATTTTATTTGCTACTAACGATACGAATGAAAAGGACATACGAGCTGCGGCATACTGCATGCTTTGAAATGTAGTTGTGTGTGTTTGTCCTCGTATGTACAATGAGTATATATATTTACACTTGGCGTGTAAAAAGCTTTGTTATGCACTCACCTTCATCTCTACATACTTGCCTTCGAGTATATCCTTTGGATTGTTCTTCTATGTACATATTTACTATATTTTAGTTCATATGTATGTGTGTGTTTGTGCACATCCACTAATATTTATTTATTGTAATATGGCAATCTGGATAATGAAAGAGCACACACACAAACTTTGAAATTCATTATTTAGTTGTTTTTGCCTTTGATGTACTTAATACGAGCAACTTGGGTTTTTTGAACCTGTCCCTAAAAGGTTGTCAGCGTTAAGCTTAGAGTTGTTGATATGTGAAAAACACTGAAGCTGGTGAATTAGAACACTTTCTGAAAATTATTTGTAATTTTGTCATTTGTTTGTTAAACTTTCGCTTTAAATTACCTCTTGCTTACTGGCAGACTGAAGTATAGGGTAGTCGAAAAAGTATTTTCGTATTTCTAATCAAACTTCAACTAATTTTTATTATATTTATAATGAACTTTAATGAACCAAATATGTACCATTTTGGGCGACAACTTTTTGCCATTTTTCCGCAAGAGACATTATTACATCATTGTAAAAGTTTTCTGGTTTCTCGGCGAAAAACTCTGACAAGTAATTTTTACAGGCTTCTCTTGAAGCCAACTTTACTCCATTAAAGAAGTTCTGCATTGACCGAAATAAATAGTAGTACGATGGTGCAAGGTCAGGGCTATATGGTTGATGCAGCAAAACTTCCCAGCCAAGCTCTCCCAGTTTTTGTCGAGTCAGCAAAGATGTGTGTGGTCTAGCGTTGTCCTGATAAAAGACGAAGCCTTTTCTGTTGATCAAGTCTGACCGTTTTTTCCGATTGCTTGATTTAATCTCATCAGTTGTTGACATTAAAATGTAGAATCAATCGTTCGACCAGTCTGGAGCAGCTCATAGTGGATGATTCCTTTCCAATCTCAACAAACACTCAGCATAACCTTTCGAGGCGTCAATCCTGGCTTTAACCATTTGTTGAGCTTAACCACGCTTGGACCATGATCTTTTGCGCACATTATTGTCGTATTTGATCCACTTTTCGTTAGAGTGGTCTCCAAGAGCTGATGGTATGCTGGTCACCGATACATTTTTGTCCACTCTTCTAAGTGAGTTTATCTTGTGTAAAGTTTAAAAGCACTCTGTGGTCCCAGCATCGGAATGCATTTACTTCAATAAGTTTGTTGCACTTTCCCTTCCGTAATCTCACTTTCATGCGCAGCAACTTGTAAGAATTCACTTAATCGCGACAAGTGTTTGTCATCAACTTATGCGCCCCGGCAGCTGCGCTCCGCTCGCCTGCTAGCACCGTTATGTATGCGCAGCGGCAGCGGAAGCAAGCCAAGCATTCAAGCGTGCCACAAGTGTTGTGCCGACCGCAGCACTCACCGCCTTAACGCCACAACGTGTGGACGCACATGACAGGCGCTGAAGGATCAGACGAAAGGAGTCAAGCACAATGCGCACGCTTCCGCACAATCACCCACAGTCATGCGAATATAAACTAAATAAATAATGGCACTTGTAAATGTGTGAGTGTGAATGTTCAGAACTCGCATGTTGTGGATAGCTGCAACAACAACGCTTATCACTTGCTATATACGCTTATATATAGATTTTCGCGGCCATTGCTTTACGCCTGACACGTTGGTGACACGTCCCACGCCCATCACCGTCCATCATTGGCGGGAGACACGACACTTCCTTTGGCTTGTGCAGCGCTATATTAAAATCTCTTAACTTCGGACAAATATTTAGAAACCTCATTTGTATCTACAAACACATTTATCTATGCAGAAAGCGTTATCTTTAAAGGCAGTCGGCAGTTAACGGTTTATTTCGCCAACTTGGTGCTCCAACTCCTTTCGATTGCTACCCGAGAGCGTCTGCCGTTGGCACGTTCTGCTTCATCGCCAATCGAGGCTTCCTCGTAGTATCCGTCGCTGTGTGTTCACTGCTTTCCATCGTATGTCCTAGAGTTAAAGTTCCACGTCTTCCATGCTAATATAAATAAATAATAAAATGAACATGCGCGTGTGTGTGTTGTTTCCCTCAATTCCAATGCCCAAAGCCAACTATGCGTGTTGAGAACCCTTGCGCGTCGTGCTCCTCCGCTTCCGAGCCAGTGATGCAGTCAGTTTGACAATTTTCATTCGGTTATTATGAAGTTTGCATCACGTTCATCCCGCCGTTTTACCGCTAACATTGTCGCGCAAACATTCTCTGCAACGCAAGCATACGTACCTGGAGCTCCGAGAAGTATTCTCGTTGTTGCCATTTCAATAAGCACTAACTTTCTGCGTTACTTGACATGTTTGTGTCGCTGTGCAGGTGTCGGAGCGGAAGTCTGAAAGTCAAACTCATGTCATCCCGTTTATCCTTGCAGTTTTATGATTTTTTAAAGCTTCACTGTCAATCATTCGTTTTACTTATCCTCGAAAATCGCAATACAGAGTGTTTGTTTGAAGATATACAAGTCCTCGATTCAAACCCGGGTTTCCTATTTGATTCTCCTCCTACTATGAGCAATTATCATAGTAAGAACATGCACACTGAGTGTCTCCTACCTTAATAGAATGCTGACGCTGTTATGTCAGGTCGATTGTTTCTCAGGAGCCTCCGAGGAGGCTCAAATCGATTGCTTTACCCTTATGGCTATAACTTTAACTACGACATTGAGCTCATCTATTTGGAAGGCTGGTCTCTACCGAAACAGGACTACGAAGACAATTTTAAAAATATGAAATCAGTAAATTGTGCGACGACTGTTGTGTCCTTATTCACTGAGCCACAAGGTATTGGCTTGAAAGCCTGCCTGACCGAGGTAGACGCATTGCATTTTATTTAAAATTGTTGTCTCTCAACCTTCTGGACAGATGAAAAAAAACAGTCGTCGAAACATCCAGCAAAGTTTTGAGCAGTATTCAAATATATTACGTACGAGTATACAGGTCACCATGAGTAGGAGAATAGAAAGTCTTTGACCCTGACTTTGGTAATATCTTAGAAACATATCATTAGAGGAGAAGTATATGTAATCTTGCGGGAAGCTGGCTGTTAGCTGGCTCTATAAAAGAAAAGCAGACATGGTGCCTGGTCAGTGCTTAGGAGACTCTCCCGCCAGGATGTGGTTTGATTTGGAAGTCATAAGGTGTCCTCACGGTAAACTGGCTGCCCGCTGGCTCTATAAAAGAAAAACTGGCTCCGTGCCTGCCCAGTGCTTAGGAGGCTCTCGCGCCAAGATGTGATTTTATTTGAATCTGAACAATTTCTTCGAAGATTACATTTGTTCCTTAGACCCATGCCAAATTTCGCTAAGATATCTCGACAATTGAAAATGTTTCCTTATAAACTTGAATCTGACCACATGTATCTGAAAACTGTTTGAGTGGAAAATTGGCTCTATTAGGACCGTGTAACTCCGTCAAGCCAATTATAAGCGATGATTCGTTCCGATCCTTGTTGTCGAATGCATTTACCGACACTCTTACAGTTATGCTGTCATCATTCGAACTTACCGTTAGAATGTGTTTACATCGCATGACAGAAGTCAATTAAAAACTTCGGGTTTATTTGTTAACATAGAGCAGCAGTCCTACCACGTTGGCACTTGCCCTTCACTTCGTGTAAGCAGAATACGATGGAAAAATGTATTCGTGCAACAACTAAACGACACAGTGAACGACTGACTAACTGTCTGCCTGATAAAGTTGAAACTTGAACTGGAAACATTTAACACTCAATATTTCCCTTGGTTGCTTGTTGCACCACCCGCTTGTTGTTGTTGTTGGTCGTTGCATCAATTGACTCTAGAATGTAAATAGTATGTCTAAGGTAAACGAACTCGGTGCTGTTAGCCAAACCAAACTTACACACAACCACACACACACATGCACATACACTTAGCCAAAAGTAAATTTAAACAAACCAAAAGCAAAGTTAAAACCGCAACTATTCCCCTTGCTCGGCTATCAGCGCAAATATGAAAGGTAAAAAATGTGTGTGCGAATATGTTTGAATTGTGAGGCAATGAAATGAAATGGAACTGCAATCGAAACACCCAAACCGGAAGTGGAGTACACAAGTACCTGGCAATTGGCGCACACCCACACATGCATGCATATGTGTTGTATGTAAAGCGATATTTGTGCTTCGAGTAAATATGTATAGACATGTGTGCCTGCTCGTACAGGTTCGCATTCATAGGGCGACTTGTATAAAGGACATTCTGAAAAGCTAGCAAATTTCAAACGACAAAGATAAACCATAAACCGAACACTGCGCAGCAAATGAATTCGAAATGCCAGCAGAAAGCAAACAGCGCTGCAGCCACTCTGCTAATGTAGACGTGCCGTCATTGACATTGCCACAACACCACCAACAACAACAACAGTTAAATCGAAAAATCTTACCACATATGCACATTTGCTCAAACATAATTGAAGGCATAACAGGGTCATGACCTCATCTGCAGATGCGAGTACGCAACTTGCATTGTAGAAAGTTGGGCTTTCATTATGGAGCTTTGCTCAAAAAATTTAAAGCTCTATTTTAGTGCCATCTCCCTACGGTTTCTCATATGGCAGCTAGATTTCATTTCCATATCACAACGATTCCTTGAGTTGTATCAATGTTTAACACCCTTATTGAGGCATTAAACAAGTCTGTATTCTTACTAAGAACTGTGTGAACTTAATTTGTCTTATGAGCGGTTTGCTTGTGTGAAATGATGCGTTCGCTTTTTGGTTTTCATTATCACCAGAGTTCCATTAAAATCCTTAAGTTAGGTCCTTTGGTTTTGGTTCCTTTGATAACCTCTCAATTCTGCTTCACCTTCTAAGGTCAGTGGCAACGCAATTTTAATCTTTTGCCATCTAATTGCTCTATGTTCATTTCTGTATGTATATGTATGTTTACGAAAAGTATAGGGTGATTCATTCTGGGACAGGCCATTAACTAGTGTCATGTGGTGATAGTGCGTTTTTGGATATTTTCTTTCATCTGCCGAGAGGTTTTCGAATGACAAACTCACAATCTGGTACGAAGTGGTCAATAAGAGTAAAAGGTATTGAATGGGTCTTTGCGTAACATGTCCGCAAAATATAATAATACTCAACTGTGTTTGAAATGAGTCCCTAACGAACTTGCGCGCTCGTATTGCTCCATACACCGATATGTTCTCATCATTATTTAATGCCCTTGAAGTTTTCGCGATGAATGCTGCGCTGCTAGAGCATGTTAGCCAAAATGGCAGCCCATTCACAGTTATGTTCTTATTATAATTGTTGTTGGCGACAATCAACCAGTCGAACGTGAACAGGCAGCCAAACTGCCAAGCAACCGCGGCAGATCCAATGTAAGCATTAAAAAGCAGGAAGCAGAAAAGGCAAGAGGAAATGAAAAACAAATGTTGAAGCCGCGATGGAACTCGCAGCCCCATTCAAATGGAATTGAATGAAAGAGCAAACTAACAAAGGCGACCGTGGCAGCGACCACCAAATGATGGAATGGCAGAAGCGCCATGCGAATGAACTGCCAAAAAGGGGCGAACAAAAGCAACAAGCGGCATTTAGCATGTTCTAGGTCGTGAAGAGCGGTGTTGGCGATGGGCGTGGGCGGCGGGTAACGGCTTGTGCTAGGATACGATTCGGTTACGTTGGCGCTTGCTTGATGGCCGCAAGGACTACCTCAATAAATTCTAAAGCAAGCAAGGCACGTGTGTATACTGCACCCAGTCAGATACACACACATGCATCCATATACTGCATAGAAACCCGTTTACTCAACTCAAAGGATATGGAATTTGTGTGTTAGCACTCTTGCCGCTTTGTTTGTGTTTCGGTTCGAATATGTGAGTATTTCGCCTGTTGAAGTGGAAAGGAAATAAATAACATGGCCGGGTGGGAGTGGCGTGTGGCGTACGGACGTGCTGTTATTTCGGTGTTTGTTTGGTCACGGCTAGGTGTGGGTGGGGAAGACACATGCTTGTTCACGAGCGCATTTATTTTATATAGTTGCGCGTAGTTATAGGGAGCCAGTGCTCGACAAGCTGAAGTGTATAAAAATTAAAGTTGAAGCATTCTTTGCTGTTGTTGTGTTGAACGCAACGTAAGTAGTATATTAAGAAAGGGTGAATATTATTTGCAAGCAAATGTATTCTTTACATGTGAACAATGATTCGAAATATTTTTGATTTTACTTGCGAAAGTAGTTTGAAAGCTTTGGAATTTCTGGAATATGCCGTCACTGAATTAATACACCCTACAAAATTTTTCCCTTTCCGGAAAGCTGGCTTAATTATTTATACTAATACTATACTAAAGTGGATTATTTTGTTTTATTGTTGGAAGTTATGCCTATCTTTTCAGACTGTCGAGTCTTATGCATGTTTGAATACCTATTTTGTTTTTTCAGCCATTTGAGAGATTAGACGGTTACGGTGATTTTATCGATAAGTATATTTAACTAAATTACATGTATGGTGATTAAGGATGAGTTACTTAAATATTACACCTTTGTTTACATTTAGCCAAGTTCAGAATTTTAGTTTACATTTAGCCAAGTCCACAACCTTTGTTTACATTTAAGGTCGCTGACCCGTTTGTTGACATTTTATGAGGTCAATGACCCTTTTGTTTACATTTAGCTAAGACCATAGCCTTTGTTTATATTTAGCCAAGTCAACAAGCTTTGTTTACATTTTATGTCATTGACCCTTTTGTTTACATTTTATAGGGTCAATGACCCTTTTGTTTACATTATGAAGTCAATGTTCCGTTTGTTTACATTTTATGAGGTCAATGACCCTTTTGTTTCCATTTACCCATGTCCACAACCTTTATTAACATTTAGCCAAGTCAACAACCCTTGACATTTGTTACATTTTTTATTTATATTGTCTATAATCTGAGCAGGGTATATTATGTTTGATTGGATTCTGAAGTTAGAGTAAAAAAATACTTTATTATGACATCAAGGCAGTTTTCTTAATTGTCTTCTTACTTACAAACATATAGATAAATATATACGAACATGCACAGCAAACGAATGCGAATCTTTAAAATGTCAAAAGCAGTATAACCTGTGTCCATAAAGAATTTTCAAAACTTTTAGCAACCTCGGTTAGCGAGGCCAAAACACAGATTCACTCACCAACCAACAACATAAAACCGCAGAACCGCAGCCTGCATTAAGGTGACTACGAAAGCGGTCAGTGGTGGGCAGATGAACATAGAAGCGGGTAACGGTGCTATTTTGCCTGTGGCTGTTGATACTTTGTCGAAAACTATGATGGCTTTATGCATGCAGTGTTGAATTTCCTTAGCTTGAGCTTAATGTGAGAGTGTAAACGTCATTAAATTTAAAGTTTATATTTTTGACTTCGAGGCTATGGCGGCATTAAATTTTGAGTTCCCCATGGCTGCTGTCCGTTTTAGTAAGTGTATTGTGTAAAATGCGTAAGATCTGGGTTTCATCGTTCTTCTAACAGAAGTTACGTTTCGGCGGCTAAACTAAGAACTAAAAGTTCTTTAAAAAAACCATAAGGCAATCGGAGGCGGTTTAATATTTTTACGATATTTTTACGACCCTCAATTTGCGACTATTTGTGTCACCAATATACTCACACAGATCTGATAATATTTATGTATGTGTTCATATGAATTCGGGTCAAAATATTCAGTTTGAGAGTTTGCGGCGTCGGCTGCATTACTTAGCAACCAACTACATTTCAAGTTTCACACTCTAACAAAAAAAATATTTTTCTATTTAAAAGTTTGGGGTCATATCAGCGCTAATCCCTTTGGAAAATAATCAGCACATAATCAGGCATTTTTCTTTGATGTTTTGAATTGTGTCCTTTTAATCGCCGCAAATTACGAGCAGTTGCGACTTTTCTTAAGCTCTTTTCTTTAGTTTCTTAATTTTTATGTATTTTCCGTGGTGCTTCCAAAAGTTTCGCGACGCCGGTTGCTTCTCGCTACACAAAGTGCTGCCAGCTTTTGTTCTCATTGCGCAAACGATTTTGGTGAGCGGAGGGTCGGGTCGGTTCTTTTTTGTTTCCCATTGTTATTTTCTGCTTTTCAATATTTCTTCTTTTTTAAACTTTGCTGCTGCCTTTGAATTTTAAGGTGTTTATTGGCAGGGAATGCATACGTTTTTGTTTTTTTAATGAAAGAGTCTGAAATATTTTCCAGCTTTTAAAATAGTTGTTATGTTCACTTACTGCCTTAAAGTTGGTTTGTGCGCCTTTCTTACTTACAATAGAGGGGCAAATAATAAATGAAAGCGAAAATTTATGGCATAACGTGTTTGTGAGCTCAAGGAGCTTTCAGCTGTTTCTGCTTTAAACTCAAAAATATTACAATTTTTACAAATTGTTGGATTTTCAGTATGCAAATTGTTAAGCATATCGGAATTTTCCAAATATCAGTTCTCTATATGCACTTATGTATGTACATACATATGTACGTATGTATGTATGTGGGTGTGTAAGTCAGTGCGTATCAATAAGGAGCAAAAGCAAGAATTAACTTCCATAAAAATGAAATAAATGTAAGAATGTATTCAGAATAACAAAATTGAAGTAAATTCAAAAAAAAGAAAAAAAGCGCAAAACAAAAGACCTTATTCCGCTAACATGTGCGCTCGTAAAAATATAAATTTATGATGCTATTGCATAATACATAATTTCCAGTTATAACTGGGCGGGCGAAGCGGTGAAAGGGCGCAAGCTGACGATTGGGTTGTGAGAATGCCGGAGTGAAGCGTAGTGCTGGTTCCCGCACGTACACACACATATGCATTTTTACACACATATACATACATATATACACACATACACATGTATATTGAAATACATAAATATATCGGGTGATTTTTTAAGAGCTTGATAACTTTTTTTTAAAAAAAAACGCATAAAATCTGCAAAATCTCATCGGTTCTTTATTTGAAACGTTAGATTGGTTCATGACATTTACTTTTTGAAGATAATTTCATTTAAATGTTGACCGCGGCTGCGTCTTAGGTGGTCCATTCGGAAAGTCCAATTTTGGGCAACTTTTTCGAGCATTTCGGCCGGAATAGCCCGAATTTCTTCGGAAATGTTGTCTTCCAAAGCTGGAATAGTTGCTGGCTTATTTCTGTAGACTTTAGACTTGACGTAGCCCCACAAAAAATAGTCTAAAGGCGTTAAATCGCATGATCTTGGTGGCCAACTTACGGGTCCATTTCTTGAGATGAATTGTTCTCCGAAGTTTTCCCTCAAAATGGCCATAGAATCGCGAGCTGTGTGGCATGTAGCGCCATCTTGTTGAAACCACATGAGTCAACATTTAAATGAAATTATCTTCAAAAAGTAAATGTCATGAACCAATCTAACGTTTCAAATAAAGAACCGATGAGATTTTGCAAATTTTATGCGTTTTTTTTTAAAAAAAGTTATCAAGCTTAAAAAAATAAAATACATATATCAACTCACTCTTAAGCTTATGCATTCATTTATTCATATGTACATATGTACATATGTATGTGTGCGTGAGTGTGTTTTTGTGTGTATTGTCATAACCGCGCGTGTGCGAATATTATTTATACCATGCACTAGCAGCAGCCGAAAAATTCCTTTTGAACATTTTCGCAATAAAATCAAAATTTACTACCGTACACAAAATGAAATGTGCTACATGGCAACAACAACAAAAATAATATTCACAATAAGCAAATACAAAGCCAGTATATTGCAACATAAGTAAGTATGTATATATGGATATATCTCAATATATATGTACATACCCGAATATGACTTAGTTTTGTACGTAAAACACCTGCAGTTTTATTAATTTGAAGTGTGTTATAAAGCCTGCAACTGAAAAGACTTGTGACACTTCGACTGTGTAGCCCTGGTGCCATGCCCACTGCATACAGAAAACTCGTCTCTGTTTGAAGTGACACAATATATTAAGTACCTAATAATTAGAAATCTGATTTGCTTAAGTCTGTCATATCATATTATCATGGAAAGTGAAATACTATCAGAGCTAAAAGTTACTCATCCGCCATGTGCACCCGCCATGTCTGTGCTAAATCTGTGAATCACTGGAATCACGCGTCCAATTTAGCGCTTCAGTTATTTTTTTTTTCGTTCAAAGGCAATTATTTCACAATAAAGATGGTACTCGGTGGATACTTCCAAAAAATACTCTACATACATATGTATATGTAGTCCATTTCTCCACTCCGTATTCATCCTTAAGTTTCAACTCATAAATGTAAGTAAGCATCAGCGGCTTTTATTGGCAGCATTGAATCGCTTATCATGGATTTGAAATGCGTGCTCACCTTTTCAAGCTATCAAGTCCGTGCAGCCTCAATACGCTTCTCGATATTTGGGTACCACATGAAGTGTCTGTGAAAAATTTAATGCACCTAATTAACATCTGCGATTCTTTGCTGAAAGGAAATGAAATCGAACCATTTATAAAGTTGATCAAATACGAAAATAACATGCGAAAAAGATCATGGTTCAAGCGTGGGGAGGCGCAACAAATGATCGCAAACCCTAGATTGACGCCTCGAAAGGTTATACTGAGTGTTTGGTGGGATTTCATTCTACATTTTACTGTCAACAACAGATGAGATTGAAGCAAGCAATCGAAAAAACGGCCAGAACTGATCAACAGAGAGGGCTTCGTCTTCCATTAGGACAACGCTAGACGACACACATCTTTGATGACTCGGCAAAAGCTGGGAGAGCTTGGCTGGGAAGTTTTGATGCATTCACTATATAGCCCTGACCTTGCGCCATCGGACTACCGTTTGTTTCGGTAAATGCAGAACTCCCTTAAAGGAGTAAAGCTGGCTTCAAGAGAAGTCTGTGAAAATTACTTGTCAGAGTTTTTCACCGAGAAACCAGAAAACTTTTACAATGATGTAATAATGTCTCTTGCGGAAAAATGGCAAAAAGTTGTCGACCAAAATGGTACATATGTATGTGTATGTGGTTCATTAAATTTCACTATAAAAAAAAAAAAAAAATAAGTTGAAGTTTACTTAGAAATACGAAACAACTTTTTCGACTACCCAATATGTGGATTCCAGTTCCTACTGGGAAATTCTTCCCGAAAATATCGGTCAACCTGCTCGACATACTATTAAAATTCGAAAAAAAATTCCTGGCCTTGATGCTTGAGAGAGTTTTGCGAGACTCTAAAATGTTCGATTACACCCGAACTTAGCTCTTTCTTACTTGTTCAATTTACTATTTAAGCTAAGTTTCGTTCATTTAATGCAACTTAATTTCTTGTCAATGCAATTCATCTTTTTCGAAATATTTTGAGCTGCAACGAAAAGGAGCATATTTATTCATTTGCGCGGCGTCTCGAACGCATTCATTCATTATTTGTTCATTCAGTTTGCGCTAGCTGCATAACAACGATGACAACAACAATAATAACAACACAATAATCAGTCAACGCGGTCTGATCTAGTTTGCTAGTGTGTTGTTGTTGCTATTACTGTTGTTCTTGCTATTATTGTTCTTGTTGCTTTTGTTTGTCGTTCTGCCACAATGGCCTTCTTTCATTAGCGTCAGCGCTGTCGTGTCGAATTTATGCGCATTTCATGCACATTCGCATTCAGCCAGCAGTTGCAGCATTGAGCTTTCGAAGCGCAACGGCACTCGTTCCCCAACAACTCGCCTCCAATTGCTTGCGCTCATTAATTATGATTATTGATTCGTTTCCACATGAATGAATGGGGATAATTATTAAATTCCCATCATTGGCGCAAAGTCAGCACTGCTTGACTGTGTGTGTGTGTGTGTATGTGTCTCTGTTTGTATATTGGGTACAAAACACAATAAAAACAATGTCCATTATGTCTGCAATAAAAGTCGCCACCGCCATCGCTGCGCAGTTTCAGCTCCACTTCACACTCGCCGCGAAGCAGGCAAAGCAAGCGAACAAAGCATTTCACACATTTGGCGGCAAATGCGGCACATCACTCTCGCGCTGCGCTCCGCTGTCGCTGGCTCCATGTCATTGACCATACCGGCAACATTAATTAAATACTACACACGTATTTCTTGTATTCCGAGCATGTGTGTGTGTATGCATGTAGCAGAGCAACAACAACAACAATGCGGCAACCGTTGTCAACGTCACAACAGCGTTGTTGTTGTGGTCCGCGTGCGCCTAACAATATCTAGTAATTTGTTAGCAATTTGGCTACCGCGCATTCAAATGGACGGACATACCTGCCGCCGAATTCATCGTAGACAGCAAACAATGTGCTAATGGCCAAATTCGCGGTGTGTGTGTGTGTTCGTATATGGCAAGCGCTGAAATAATCGTTTTGAAAAGTGTTGACAACAACAACAATAATGGCAGTTTCAATACCCGCTTGTGCCATATTAATTTATGACTTTGCACGAAATTTTTATTGCCACCCGTTCGATTTTGTTTGTTGTATTCAACATCGAATATATGTATGTATGCGCCATCCAGCTCACAGCTGCTCTTAAACACGCGCCAAAATAGATTTGATTGTTTTCGCTGAACACGTACACACATATACATACATATGTAGGTGAATTTAAATAAAATAAAACATGTATGTACATTAGAGCGGGTCGATTTACAGGGAGCCAAAACAAAATGAGGAAATCATTAATACGGGGAGTGTTCTACGAATCGTTCGGTACAGCTTTGAGGTGAAGTATGTACGTGAACTAGTCCCTCAGTTTCTGAGATATCCAACTGAAATTTTGCACACGTCCTTTTCTCTCTAAGAAGCTGCCATTTGTCGGAACCGCCAATATCGAATCACTGTCATATCAACGGAACGATCGGAATCAAGTGCTTGTATGGATTTGTCCGGAAAGTAATAGGACTGAGTCGATTTAAAAAAATTTATTGAACCAATCGTTACCATTCAAAATAGGCTCCTTCTGCGTCGATGCAGCGCTGCCAGTTTGATTTCCAGACATTGAAAGCCGAAGTATATGCTGCTTGGATCCCCTCTGTAGTCTCAAAATGCTTGCTTTTCATCGGTCTTTTCAGACAAGAAAGCAAAAAAAGTCCGGGGGCCACATCTCTTGAGGACTTACACGTAAAACTTGGCGTTGACAATTTGTCTAGGAGGAACAAATTCATGGTGGACGATGCCTTTGATGTCAAAAAATACAATGAGCATCGTTTTCATTTTGGATTTGCTCATTCATCACCGACCTCTTCCCGGCCTTCCAAAAAGGCTTGGTGCCACCGAAGCACATCACTTCTTGCTAAAGCAACATCTGGGTAATGCTGCTTGATCATATCAAACGTCTCTGTCGCAGATTTACCGAGTTTCACACAGAATTTAATCGCGTACCTCTGTTCTAACGAACGCTGCATTTTCGGCTTGCACCACTCACAGAAACACGTCGCGTGAAAAGGAACGCGTTCTACCGAATCCAGTCGGCTCGCGCACGCTCCGAAGTACAGTCGCGGTGGAAGAAAATCAGTCCTATTACTTTTCGCACAAACCCTGTATCTTTACGAAATTTGGCATGGGTTATTGTCTAATGAAATATTGTAATCATCGAGGCGCAAACCATCTAAGCATTGACCAGGCACTACGTCGGCCTCGCTTACATAGGTCAACTGCCATCAGCTATAGTGCTCAGTTCGAACCACTATGGCGCATAGCCGCCATACAAATGGAACGATCTCTTTTATGCTATAAGAAATAAGTCTGTTAAGGATATTATTGCTTCAGTGCAAACGAAGCTAACTTTTGTCTTGTTAATACTTTTTTAAACTCGTTTAGTTTTTCTTTTTTTTTTAAGTACAAATTTTTTGTTTCTTTAAATACAGTAAATTATTTTTACGTTTTTTTTCATTTTGTAGGCACCTGCCCATCCACCTACTTTACTTGCACTGATGGCGGTTGCATCCCTATGCGCTGGAAATGCGACTCTAAGAACGATTGTGCCGACGGCTCTGATGAACCGAGTGAATGTGGTGAGTTTTGGAAGATCGGATGTGTTGTAATTTTGAGGCTTTGGAGTGTAAAGGCGGGTCTAAATAGTCCTGTCTGTTTTCCGCTTTTTATAAATCTTCCTTAGAAACTGAAAATTCTTTCCGTTGAGCAAATTTTAACCTCCTTTGTTCTAAAATTGCAGTGAACGCCTCCAAATGCAATGAGGGCCAATTTCAATGCACACATTCTCGCAAATGCATACCCAACAATTGGGTGTGTGACAGCGAATATGACTGCGGCGAATTCGATACATCCGATGAGACAAATTGTGAGCATCGTTGATATTTGTCATAAAGATATCAAAATATTTAATTTCTTAATATCTCAACTAAAAATAGGTCACAGCGATGAACAGAAATGCCTGCCATACCAGAGCGAGTGCAACAACGGTGTGTGTCTGGAGATATCCCGCTTCTGCGATGGCACCTGGGATTGCGACAGTGACGAGCTGAAGTGTGGTAAGTTGGCGAATGCTGAAAAACACGAAATCAGAAACAAAAGTGTGGTGTAAATAACAAGCAGCTGTGCTCTCGCTCTCTAACCTTTCCAGATAAACAGGATGCAGAATGTGCGCATCTCAATTGCTCCTTCAATTGCAAGTTGACCTCGCGCGAGGGTGCCACTTGCTATTGTCCGCCGGGTCAGGTGGCCGTCAATGGCACCCAGTGCGCGGATTTCGACGAGTGTGGCGTGGAGGGCACCTGCGACCAGTTGTGCCGCAACACGCCTGGGTCGTTTGAGTGCAGCTGTGTGTCGGGCTATTCGAGGCAAAAGAATCGTTGCTTAGCAATAAATGGTAACAAAACAAAAGCAGCAATTTTCAGGTTTTAATTCTTGAGATTTTTTGTCCACAGTGCCGCCTAGTGAAAACGCTTCGCTCGTATTTTTTACGCAAACTGATATGCGGAGGGTCGACAGCAATGGGCAGCTGCAGGACCATTTTGTGTCCGGCGAGGTGTCTGCCATTGAGATATGGCATCGCAATCGAACGGTATGTGCTATGTACTCCAGCGCTTGGACGACGGTGAGCATGCGCTGTCATCGCATCGATGATCTGAATGCCAATTGGCTAATGCCGTTGCCGGAGATGGTCGCCAGCATGCATTGTAAGTACCATTTGCATGTCTTGTCAACATATGCCAGTATTAACATTTTACTCATATGCAGCCATTGATAAGTTATTATTGGACTGGATATCGGGTAACTGGTATTTTCTCAACAATGAGCTGAGCGTCGTGTTTATGTGCACGAATTCTATGCAATACTGCAACCTACTGCTGGAGGATGTAATGAATCCCTCGTCATTGGTTTTGGATCCCACCAAAGGGTATGCAATATTTTGTGCGGTTTCATTATATGTCCATATATATATATCTCTCGCTTTACAGTTATCTGTTTTTTACCGAATGGAGTCCCAGTTTGTCTCGCGTCACGCTCGACGGACGCAATCGCACCATTTTGGTTTCCACACAGATTTACTACCCCAGTCGCATGACATTGGATTTACCCAATGAACACATTTACTGGATAGACATCTATAAGGATTTTATAGAGCGCGTCGATTACGAGGGCCGTAACCGTTGGGCCATGAAGAAAACCGCAGACGTGAGTAGTGCTTTGAACATTAAGTTCTATCTCGCAAAATTGCTTACCTGATTCCCTCTCCCATTTATGCAGACTCACGTGGTACTGAAATCGCTGCACGCCGTGGAAGTGTTTGAGAACACCGTTTACATAGCGCCTTGGGTTGATACAGTTATTGTGAAAATCAACAAATTCACACTAAAAGCTGAGGAAATCGTGAAGGACGCAGAGAGACCGTATGATTTTCGTGTATTCCATCGGCAAAAGCAGCCCGAAGGTAAATTTCTATTCTGAGTAAACATTTTTCAAAGCAGTTCAAAATACCGAGCTTTTCAATTTACTATTTCGATTTCACTTCGAAACTTCGTTGGTCGTTATTCTAACCAGTGGCGCATCAATGTCGCGATAACAACGGCGATTGCAGTCAAATTTGTGTGCCGTTATGGACGAAGAATTTCGCCACCGCCCAATGCCAGTGTACCGCCGGCTATAAATTACGCAACCGCACGGACTGCATACAGCTTAACAATAACAAATTTCTGCTCTACGCCAAGGAACGTTTGTCCAGCATCACCGGTGTCTCGTTGAATGTGATGGAGGTGCAACAGTTGCTCAAACGAAACGAGCACACCGACGCCATTGTGCCGCTATATAATGTAACCAGACCGCTGAGTATCGACATTAACGTGCGTGATAAATTGATATATTTCGTTGTGATGAAAGCGTGAGTATTGTTGTGCCCCTCTAGCGGTCCAATGCTGTTGGTGTGAGGGCCACATACGAAAATTGCTAAATCGTTTGCTTCACTTCCAGCTCGAGTTATGCCCTCTACAGCCACTCCATTGTAAGCGGAAAACGCACAGTGCTGGCCAATGGCAGCGGCAGCTCCTCGATCTTGGCCTACGATTGGATCGCGCAACACATGTACTGGGGTGAGGGGAATTCATTGCGTGTGGCGCCTACCAAAAATATGAGTAACATTTTCACATTGCCGCTAGGCGAAATGCCCATGTGAGTGGACATGTTGCATGACTGCTACTCCTTGCTTACAAATAAAGAATTATTGTGTATTTTCATATTTTGCCTAAGCAGCTCTTTGGTGCTTCATCCCGCCGAAGGCATGCTGTATTTTACCGCTTGGATAGGCGATGCGAAGGGGAAAATCTATAGCGCGTGGCTCGATGGTACGCACAGAAAGGTGCTTGCTGAGAGTGTGAAGGATATGCCCATGTCGTGGCCACTCAGCTTGAGCATCGATCGCAGAGGCAAAAAAATATATTGGTATGTTTGTATGTTCCACTAACATCGTATATGTGTGTATATATGCAACTAATTCGGTTTTCGAACTCAAAATCAGGTGTGACGTGAAAACGAACAGCATAGAACGAATGAATGTGGATGGAACGCAACGTACTTTACTCTTTAAAGACGCCGAATATCAACCCATATCGGTGGCGTTTCATAACGGCGTTGTTTTCTGGGCGGATAAGAAGAAAGGAACTATACACCGATTCACCGTGAACTCGCACACCGTTAAGACAGCAGCGAAGGGAAGGTAAATACGAAAAGATAACAACGCAATTATGCATAAGTATGTATAAACATTTTTAAACTCCACTCAGTCAAATGGTCGTGCATCTTTTGGAACGTGGCGATACCACACACCTTAAAGTTTACGACGCCGACAGCCAGCCAGCCACGGTTGCTTTGAACGCATGTGCCACATCAAATTGCCCTGGTATTTGTTTGAACACTCCACAAGGTCCCGTCTGCCGTTGCCCGGATAATTTCACGCTCAACGCCAATGGCCTGCAGTGCATTCCCCAAATGTTGTTAAGTGAGCCGACGGACAACTGCACTTCGGGCTTTCAGTGCATTAAATCGAAGCAATGCGTAAATACGAAGGACGTGTGCGATGGATTTGACGATTGCAATGATGGCAGTGATGAGAGCAGCGAACCGAATGGACCGTGTAATATCAATAAATGTGACTTGAGTTTGCATTTTGTCTGCAATAATCGTTGCTATCAACGCGCGCTGCTATGTAGTTCCATTGTGTACTGCAAAGATGGCACCGATCAGCAGAATTGTGAGACACACACTTGCAATAGCAACGAATTTACTTGCGCTAAAAGCGGAAAGTGCATCCAGTTGTCGTGGGTAAATGACGGCGTGGCAGATTGTGGTGAGTATATTGAGTTTAAACCGAAAAGTCTCTTGGTTGATGGGCGTGTACTTCACAAAATAGGTCCAGATGACTCTTCGGACGAGATGACAGACTTTGATTTAGAAGAAAAGTGTCCAGAATTCGATTGCAAAAATGGCAAGTGCCGACCATTTTCCGACGTTTGTGACGGCATAGATCAGTGCGGGTAAGGTTTTCTACTACAATACGGCTATATGTTATGGCTCCGTATAAATGTTGTAAACATTCTCTCAACTGGCGTTTCTTCTTCAATCCGCTGCAGCGATAATTCTGACGAGCGTGGTTGCGAGTTTGAGTGTGGACGCGATGAGCACTACTGTGTACCCATTGGCTGTTATGGGGAACTGCACATGTGCGACGGCATACAAGACTGTGTTGACTTTAGTGACGAAGCCAATTGCAATGAAACAAAGAGTGACAATCATCCAATCGATTTGGGCGACGTACATGCCTGTGGCAGTAAGGAGTTCGGTTGTACAGATCCGTTTGAGTGCATCCCGGAATTTTTACGCTGTGATGGTATTCCACACTGTTTCGACAAGTCAGATGAACTCAATTGCACATCATTGAATGCTTCCCGCGCCGATTTCAATGAGACAATATTTTCATGCGAGGCACCCGATCGCCTCTGTGCTGTGTCGAATAAATGCATTAGTGTTCATCAGCTGTGTGACGGCAATATCGACTGTGAAGACACGACCGATGAAGGATTTTTTTGTGCCGACAAAATGTGCGACAAGACGAACGAGTGCTCGCACTATTGTCACAACGCGCCAGAGGGCTTCGTGTGTTCGTGTCCGCCACACATGTTCCTGCAACCAAATAGGCGTCGCTGCAGCATGCAGCATGCGTGTGAACATTGGGACACTTGCTCGCAAATTTGCGAAACTGTCAGCAAAGTATATGAATGCAAATGCCACGAAGGCTATGATTTGGAATACGATCGCTTTAGTTGTAAGAGCACCGCTGTAGATGAACCCTATGTTATATTCACGAATCGCCAAGAGATACGTGGAGTCAATTTGAGAAAGTCAGTGGTGAGCAACTTCTATACGTCGCTCCGTAATACGATAGCTTTGGACTTTCTATACAACAACGAGTCGGTACAGATTTTTTGGACAGATGTGATTGATGACAAAATATATCGCGGTTATTTGGTGGGCGAAAGTTTGCGTAAAGTGGAGGCGGTGGTGCATTCAGGCTTGTCCACCACTGAAGGTTTGGCAGTAGATTGGATCGGCATGAATCTGTATTGGGTCGATTCGAATTTGGATCAGATAGAGGTAGCTAAGTTAAATGGTAGCTTTCGGCGTACTTTGGTTGCCGGAGCGATGGAGAGTCCACGCGCTATCGCATTGGATCCACGTGAAGGTCTTCTTTTCTGGACTGATTGGGATGACAACTTTCCTCGTATCGAACGTTGTTCGATGGCAGGTGAATATCGGCGCACTATATCCACTACGTCTCAAGTGTCAGCTGGTTGGCCAAATGGTCTGACATTGGATTACACACAGAAACGTGTGTATTGGGTGGATGCTAAGTCGGACTCAATATCAACCATCAAGTATGACGGTTCGGATCATCATTTGGTGGTGCGTGATAAGGACATATTATCGCACCCCTTCGCAATATCTGTATTTGAAAACTACGTGTACTGGACGGATTGGCGGACAACATCTGTAATAAGAGCCAACAAGTGGAACGGTTCGAATATACAGGTAATACAACGTACACAGACCCAGCCCTTTGGTATACAAGTGCTGCATTCAAGTCGACAACCGAGGGGTGAGAATCCCTGTGGTACTAACAACGGCGGTTGTTCGCATTTGTGTTTGCTGACGTAAGTAATATATTATTAATGCATTTCTGTCAATTTGCTATAATTTATCACTCGTTTTCGTTCAGCGTTAAAAAAGGTTACAAATGCGAATGTCCGCACATAATGCGATTGGATCCTGCAGACCATCGCACTTGCGTACCCAATGAACAGGTGCTGCTCTTTATAATGGGGGACGAGATACGCGGTATTGATTTGATGCAGCCTAACCATCACACCATACCCACCATACGGCAATCACCACAGGCAAATTATAAACAAAATTAGAAAAAATAAAAACAAATTTTATGGAGATTACAATCTTGCAGGTACTTGCGCCACAACGCATTGACTTTACCGTCGACGACAGCCGGATTTATTGGTCTGACATACAACTGAATGAAATCAAAACGGCTGGCATTTCAAATGGACTCATCGATACCATCATCAACACTGACATACACAAACCGTATGGATTCGCCATTGATTGGATAGCACGTCACATGTACTTTTCGACCGGCAAAACGAAGTGCCAGATACTGGCGAGCAATTTGAAGGGAGAGTTCGTTACAGAAATACACAGAGATCTCAATTTGGTGGAGAGCATTGCTTTGGATCCAGCAAAGTAAGTTAGTCGGCACATTATTAAAAAGAAAAAACCGTTATTACAGCGTATTGAATGTTTGTGTTTTTTAGGGGAAAGATGTATTGGATACACTCCGAACGAGACTCAGAACTGTGGCTAATTGAGCAGAGCAACTTAGATGGCTCTTCGCGCAGCGTTGTTTTCCAATACAACAAGACTTTGTTGAGCTTGACGATGGACTTTGATTCACAGCGTTTGTATTACGTCTACGACAATTCCGGCATTGCATACTACGATATAGTGCGAAAGATAATGGTAGAAACATTGCAATCAAGTGAAATTATGACCATAAGCTCTGTGACGGTTTATAATGGCTCCATATATTTTCCCGAAAATATACAAAGTGCCATAATGAGTTGTGGAAAAGACTCTTGTCACAACATGACCAGTGTGCGCACAAACACAAGTGAGTCCACAATTTTGCCTCCAACTACAGAATATACATTTGATTTTTTATTGCAGAAAGTATACAATCACTGAAGATGTTTTACTCGGAGGCACAAACCGGCACGAATACCTGTGCAGGCCCACAACGAGGTGGTTGCGAACATCTTTGCTTGGCTATATCATCTACAGAGCATGTCTGTCGATGTGCTATTGGTTATGATGTACTCAATATAAAAACTAGCCACTGTCTTGGAAAATCTGAATTCATATTCTATTCAAACCACGAACTCAAAGGAATTGAACTTTACGATCCCAGCACACCAGACACACAGCTTGAAGAGAAACCAGTGAGTAAACAACTACCCACTCACGATTCTTAAAAACATAATATGTACAAAAATTCAAAAATCTTCCCCAACTTGATTTCGTTTTTCAGGCCCTAGGTCCGATTTCTCGAATTTCTCTGGCCACATATATTGACTACGATGTGGATAAGGACTATTTGTATTGGGGGGATAGTGAACGTGGTACGATCTCACGTATAAAACGAGATGGTACACAGCGATTTGATCTACTACCTGCCATCGACACCACTGACCCTAAACAGCAAGATTGGTTAGGCGGAATCGCTGTGGACTGGGTGGCTGGGAATATCTACTGGAGCGATATGAAGCGAAATCTAATTGAGGTTGCTCGGCTGGACGGCTCCCACCGCCATGTGGTTGTCTCCAGTGTGGAAACACCGACGGCATTAGCTGTTGATCCTGTTCAGGGCTTACTATTCTATGTGGGTAGCGGTATTATTGGCCGAACGGGGCTAGATGGCAGCCAATCATTTATACTGGTTAATCAAACTGGCACAGTTAGCAATCTTATTTTGGACATTGATGCTACCAAAGTATATTGGTGCGACAGTGGTTCGAATAGCATCATGAAGGTGGACTATGATGGTAACCTGAAGACGCCACTACTCAATCACAGCCTTGACAATCCTGTGGCGCTAGCTAAAATTGACGACTACCTGTACTGGGCGGACAATAACAACAATAAGGGCAGCATAAAAGTCGCTCCGCTGTCGAATTTATCTGATTTTAAGGAAATACTCAAATCGGAGGGGAATGCACTAAAAGATTTAAAGATTTTCTCTCGGCGTGTGCAGAAAGGTACAAATATGTGCGCAGAAAATAATGGAGGTTGCGAGCAATTGTGTCTATTCAACGGCACTAGCGCTATATGTGCTTGCTCTCACAGCCGAGTAGCAGCGGATGGTTCTTCCTGTGAGCCATATGATAACTTTTTACTGTTTTCGTATCGCAGCACAATCGAGAGTATTCATATGACAGATCATACGAACAAAAATGGACCAATTCATGCGGTGCATAACACAACATTTATGCGAAATGTTATAGCTTTAAGTTACGATTACGAGAACAGCGTCATATTCTACTCGGATGTGCAGATGAGCACAATTAATTCGGTACAATTTAATGGCAGTAGAAATCAGGTATTGGTAAGCCATCAAGGACGCGTCGAAGGCCTCACTTACGACATCGTGAATAAGATGCTCTTTTGGACCTCGAATAATGATGCGTCTATACGTAGTTTGGAGCTGGACCATGTTAGTGAGAATGCTGATAACAATACGCAGTTTGTGAAACGAATATTGATGTTGAATTCTAATGATAAACCACGTGGCATTGCAGTAGAGCCTTGCATGGGCATGATTTATTGGACGAATTGGAACGAAGAGACCCCTTCCATTCAACGCGCGTACGTTACCGGTTATGGTATCGAGTCCATAATACGTACGGACGTAAAAATGCCGAATGCGCTAACGCTAGATTTCGATGAGCATAAGTTGTACTGGGCCGATGCACGTCTTGATAAAATCGAGCGTGCTAACTACGACGGTACACATCGTACTGTGCTGGCGCATTCCACACCAAAGCATGCTTTTTCAATGGCCGTTTATGGCGACTTGCTCTTCTGGACGGATTGGGTGCTACATGCCGTTGTACGCGCAAGCAAATACTCAGGCGCGGATGTGGTCTTCTTGAGAGAGAATATCGATCGACCGATGGGAATTATCGCGGTGCAAAACACCACTATCAATTGCGACTCGAATCAATGCAAGATATTAAACGGTGGATGCGAAGATGTGTGCATACTAAGTAAGAATGGAACGGCTAGTTGTCAGTGCTCAAGAGGCACTTTGGCACCGGATGGACGCCGCTGTTTACTTTTGCCAAATATGAACTGTGATAAGAATCAATTCTCATGTGTATCGGGCGAATGTATTCCCTTAGAGTTGACGTGCGACAATATTACACATTGCCTCGATGGTTCGGACGAGCGCCGCAGTTACTGTATACTAAGAGAGTGTCCAGCACGTTTCTTTATGTGCAATAATCATCGCTGTATACCGCAGAATCAAACATGTGACGGCATACAACAATGTGGTGATGGCTCAGATGAGTCGGAGCTGGTTTGTAAGTGTGAACCCGACAAGTTTCGTTGCAATAGTGGAGAGTGCATCTCCATGCGGTTCGTTTGTGATAATGTACGCGACTGTAAGGATTTTAGCGATGAGAAACACTGTCCGCCGCGAGAATGTCCCAGTGGGGATGTGCTATTTCAGCACTGTGCTAACTCAACGGCCTGCTTCATGCCTTCTTGGCGATGTGATGGCGACAATGACTGTCCGGACGGTAGTGACGAATTGAATTGCGAAAATGTGCATAAGGTGGCCTGTGGACCTGGTCAGTTTCAATGTCCTAATGGGTTGTGCATAAATGAGAAATGGCGTTGTGATGGTGAAAACGACTGCAAAGATATCAAGGGCGGGTTAAGTGCCGATGAGATTGGTTGCAAGACGCAGTGCCGTAAGAATGAGTTCCATTGTGGCAATACATGTATACCAAGTAGTTGGCAATGCGATGGCAAACCGGATTGTGAGGATGGTTCGGACGAGGGTGCACAGTGCCCGAATAGAGCTTGTCGACCACATTTCTTCCAATGCAAATCGTCTGGCCGTTGTATACCACAGAAATGGGTATGCGATGGTGAACATGATTGCCCAGCACCAGGTAGCGAAGATGAGGGTAAGCATTGTGCAACCGGATCGGTACCACAGGAAATCGATTGCTTGTCACCGTCGTTTCTCTGTTCGAATGGCATGTGCTTGGAGCGTCAATATGTTTGTGATGGGGACCACGATTGTCCTGAAGGAGATGATGAGTATGACAATTGCGAACCGTTCCTGCAAGCGCAAATCTGTGACAATGGAACAGAGTTCCAATGCCACGACTTGCAATGTATTTCCAAAAATCTTACATGCGATACAAAACCCGACTGTGCGGATGGCTCCGACGAAGATGCACAGCTTTGCGCCCACTCACATAACTTGTGTCAAGGACCCGATGACTTCCGTTGTAGTAATGGCGCCTGCATTTCCACAGATTTACTGTGTGACGGGCGAAACGATTGTGCCGATTTCACAGATGAGGAACTCTGCAATGTAGACGAATGTGCTATTCCCGATCTGTGCGAGCACAAATGTGTGGATAAAGTTATTGGTTTTGAATGTCAATGCAACCCCGGTTACAAGCTGCTTGCTTCCAATCAACATTTATGTGACGATATAGATGAGTGTGCTGAGCAACATCCTTGCTCGCAGATCTGTATAAACACATACGGCTCTTACAAGTGTTTGTGCGGCAAGGGCTATGAATTGGTGGACCACAACACATGTAAAGCCACAAGCAACGAGACCGTGAAGTTCATTTTTGCTAATCGCTACTATATTCGTCAAGTGGACATGCGCGGTAATGGCTCCATACTCATTCACCAGTTGTCTAACGTGGTCGCCTTGGACTTCGATTGGGAGACGAAGTGTCTTTATTGGTCGGATGTGACGTCAACAGTGGGTATGATAAAGCGATATTGCCCTGCTGAAAACAAAACAAGCACGTTACACCAAGCGATGGTGAAGAATCCAGATGGCTTGGCCGTAGATTGGGTAGGTAAAAATTTGTATTGGTGCGACAAAGGTTTAGATACGATCGAAGTCTCAAAATTAGATGGTAAATATCGTCGTGTACTAATCAATGAAAATTTACGTGAACCACGTGGTGTTGCATTGGATCCCTTCAATCGTCACATATTCTGGTCAGATTGGGGCGATAATCCACACATTGGCAAAGCCGGCATGGACGGATCTAACCCGCGTATGATAATAAGAGAGAACTTGGGTTGGCCGAATGCGCTCACCATTTCCTTTGAAACGAATGAACTTTTTTGGGGAGATGCGCGTGAAGACACGATTTCTGTATCCGACTTAGATGGTAAAAATGTACGGCTATTGCTAGCGCGCAGTATTAATCCACAATTAAACTTGCACCACATTTTCGCCATCGCTGTGTGGGAGGATAAAATATACTGGTCCGATTGGGAGACCAAATCAATTGAATATTGTAACAAGTATAACGGGCAAAATTGCTCCACGCTTGTGACTATCATTCATCGGCCAATGGATCTACGAGTCTACCATCCATACAGGCAGCAGCAGCCATCAACACCCAATCCTTGCCTAACAGCCGGTTGCTCTACTCTGTGTTTGCTATCACCGGAAGCGCCACACTATAAGTGCGCCTGTCCGAACAATTTCGTATTGGGCGAAGATGGCAAATCATGTCACGCCAATTGTACAGCGGCTCACTTTGAATGTGCGAATACATATAAGTGCATTCCTTTCTACTGGAAGTGCGACACGCAAGACGACTGTGGCGATGGCAGCGACGAACCAGTCACTTGCCCGGCATTCCATTGCGATCCAGGACAGTACCAATGCGACAATAAGAAATGCATTTACCCTTCAGCTATTTGTGATAACGTCAATAACTGTGGTGATGGTTCGGATGAGCGTAATTGTGAGAAATTCACTTGCTTCGAGAATTACATGAAATGCGAGGCGTCGACGAACACGAGCGCATTCTGTATAAGCAATGGAAAGAAATGCGATGGTGTAAACGACTGCCCGAATGGAGAGGACGAGACTGGTTGTACACCTCTCGTCTGCAATAAAGAGCAGTTTCAGTGTGGTAATAATCGTTGTGTGCCATATGTGTGGGTATGCGATGGAGACACCGATTGTGCGGACAAATCGGACGAGGAAGGTTGTGACTTGGTTACATGTGAGCCAAGCGATTTTCAGTAAGTCTAAAAATACCGGCAAACCCGACTACTTGACATTTGTATAATTTTTGCTTTTCAGATGTAATTCAGGTCGCTGCATACCGATGGCTTGGCGTTGTGACGGCGAGAATGACTGTCCAAATGGCGAGGATGAACCACCCACCTGTCATTCGTCGAAGGAGAGTTGCGATCCCACCTACTTCAAGTGCAATAACTCGAAATGCATACCTGGACGTTGGCGCTGCGATTATGAGAACGACTGTGGCGACGGTAGCGATGAGTTGAACTGTCAAATGCGCAACTGCTCTGAAAGTGAATTCCGTTGCGGCACTGGAAAGTGCATAAAGCACGACTATCGCTGCGACGGTGAGATCCATTGCGATGACAGCAGCGATGAGATCAACTGCAACATTACATGCAAGGTGAACCAGTTCAAATGCGCCGCATTTAATACTTGCATAAATAAGTAGGTGCCTCTGCAGTTTTAACGAAACGTTATGCTTATAACTTATACTTTTCACACCTTAGACAATATCAGTGCGATGGTGATGACGATTGCCCGGACGGTTCGGACGAGGTGAATTGCACTTGTCCAGCCAATTATTTCACATGTGCCAATGGCAAGTGCATAATGTCGAGATGGAAGTGCGATGGCTGGGACGATTGTACTGACGGTAGTGATGAAAGCATCGCCACCTGTGCGCACGAGCATTGTCACGCCAATGCATTCAAGTAAGTGCTAGATAGAAAGTCTACAATGGCAATTCGCGTCTTATATTGTATGCATTTGCAGGTGCTCTAATTTGAAATGTATACGCAAATCAGCGCTATGTGATGGTGTGAATGACTGCGTAAATTCTGAGGATGAGTCAGATGAGGTTTGCGCTGCGCTACCGAAGTGTAGGCACGATCAATTCCAGTGCGAGAATGATGATTGCATATCGAAAGCGTTCCGCTGTGATGGCCAATATAACTGCATAGATGGTTCCGATGAGATGAACTGTCAGCCACCGGTTTGTGGTTTTGGAACATGCTCACAGATCTGTATTGAGAAAAAAGCTGGCCACTACAATTGCAAGTGCACGGAGGGTTATCAGAAAGGATCAAAGAAAAACGACACATGCTTGGCTTCAGGTATGTTCATTAAGCTCTTTATTGAGGGCAATAATATTTTGCGTTTTTGTAACATTAATATAAACTATTTGATTTGTTGTAATTGGTGTAGGTCCTGAACAAATACTTTTGCTCGCCTCTGAACAAGAGTTCCGTTTCATTTTGCCTGCAAAACAAGAGGGCACCACCGTGGTGGGTTTCTTCCAGACAGATAGCTTAAAAATTGATGTTTTCGACATACTTATCCGAACGAAAGATACACTCCTCTTCTGGATTGACTCGCATCATGGCAAAGTGCATACAATGAAAATAGCAACTCCGCACGCTGAAACGGGTACGCGCATGCGCAGAGATCTGAAGGAGTTGACGGCTTTTAATGTGAGCCTTAACACTACGGAAAATGGTACAGAAATTAATATTTAACGTTTCTTTCTACGCAGATACCGGATCTGAACGATCCGAAATCACTAGCGGTGGATTGGATTACCCAAATGGTTTATATAATAGATTCGCGGCATAATCAAATTATTGCTACGGATATCGATGGTAAGAAATACGTCTCGTTGGCGTCGACCGGCATGAATCCCACCGATATTGTACTTGAGCCGGAATCGCGTATTATGATATGGTCCACACTGGAAAATGGCATTTTGGTGGCATCACTCGATGGTACCAACAAGAAGAGTTTGGTCGAGCGCGATGTTGGCTGGCCCATTAGTTTGTCGATTGACTATCCTACCGGCCGCTTGTATTGGGCTGATTACCGCAAAGGCACCATCGAGACATGCAGATTGAATGGCAAAGATCGAAATGTAGTGCGACGATTTTCGAACAAAGGTCCGTACATTACTTCGAAGGGTTACACTTTGTGCACATTTCCGTTATACATAAATATATTTACAGAAAAGCCACAGAAAATTGATGTCTTTGAGGACTATCTATATATCAAGTTGTATGATCAAAGCATTATTAAAATGAACAAATTTGGTGTGGACAACGGCACATATTTGCTAAAAGGATATCGCTCATCGGATATTGGCATATTGCATCCACTAAAACAAAATCGCAACAGTAAGTACTAACTAATACACATGCGGACATTCGTAAACGCCGACCACTTACAATTTACACCTCTCTGTCATTGTTTTAACCTTCACCTTTCATGAAATTGCAGTCACAAATCCTTGTGCGAAAGAACCATGCAAAATGAAGCGCGCGCTTTGCATACTTTCCTCAGAGGCACGCAATGGCTTCGCTTGTAAATGTCCCAACGATCTGATAATGGTGGACGATGAGTGTAAGGCACATAGTGAGGTTCCCGATTATTGTCCGCTAAAGTGTAATCTCGGTACTTGCAAAGTGATTGATCATGTGCCGAAATGCATCTGTCAGCCACAATTCGAGGGTGAGCTGTGTGAGCACTCTCGTTGTTCCGGCTACTGTTTAAACTATGGTCTCTGCACGGTAGCACCCCAGCTGCCCGGTTCGTCCGAGCCACCACCATTGAAATGTAGCTGCACTCCTGGCTGGTCCGGCCCGCGTTGTGAGACATCGGTACCGGAATGCCAGAGCCGCTGTCACAATGGCGGATCGTGCCTAATCACAGACGAAGGTATGAAATGCACCTGCCCGGAATTGTATGTCGGCGAACAGTGTGAGCATTGCGTGAATTTGACCTGTGCCAATGGTGGCATCTGTCGTGAAACTCTGACTGGCACCACACAGTGCGAATGTCCAGATGGGTGAGTGCACAAGCGTAATGACTATAAATCGAACATTACTAATACATGCTGCCTTATTTATTTCCACCAATAGTTTCACTGGCAAGCGTTGCGAGGTGAATGTTTGTGATGGTTTCTGTAAGAATCAGGGTGTATGCAGCATTGGCACCAAAGGTGGCCCACAATGCCAATGCGCAGTCGGCTACTATGGCGAACAATGTGAATCCGACTCTTGTCAGACATACTGCTTGAACGGGGGCGTATGCACCGAACGCGATCAGCGCTTGATGTGTAGCTGCGGTGAGCGCTTTGAAGGCGAGCGTTGCGAAACCGACTTGTGCAAAACTGCAATACCACCACTCTGTAAGTAACGGTCTTTTGCGGATCCACTTATGTTTCCATATTAAATGACAAAATATCACAACTGTTGTAATTTACTTTAAAATAGTTTGCGATGAATCTGAATTGCCATCACGTAATCCCTGCACCGGCATCATATGCCAGAATAGCGGCACATGTCACGTTATCAAAGGCATGGCCATGTGCAACTGCACCGATCAATGGAATGGCGAGTTTTGTGAGGTAAGCACGCTCTTCCACATATACATAGATACATATGTGTGTTTGTACATACAAAGCAGAGCTAATTGCGTTTACTATTGCAGCGGCTGGTGGCCGAGGAGAATCCCTGCATTGGCTATTGCAGGAATAGCGGCGTTTGTCATTTGGATGCGTATACTGTGCCGTATTGTAGTTGCATTGGTGAGTGGGAGGGTGATGACTGCAACACGCCACCGAAATGTGTCAGCAGCTGTGGCTTTTGCCGCACCGGCAGCTCAATTAATGAATGCCTGTAAGTTTGCAGCAGCCTAAAACTGATTTCATTTCAACTACTGATTTACGCATTTATTTCATGATTTGCAGCTGTTCGGGCGGTAAAATCACGCCATGCTTGGCCGAAAGTGCGGACAATGTGAATATCGAGCGGCAGCAAGGGCAGGAACACACAGCGAATGTGCTATCGATATTAGCGGTAGTGCTGTCTGTCGCCATATTACTACTAACGCTCTTCGGGGGAGCGATATATTTCCTAAAGTAAGTGATGACAACTAATTGCCACAAGTTACTAAGTAAATATTATATAATTAATAATAATATTAGATATTAACTATATACACATACAGACATACATACAACCATATATATTAATATGTAATTTGTCTATTATTAAACATTTGCAGGAAGCATCGCATATCACAGCCATTTTCACATGCACGTCTCACCGATAACGTGGAAATAATGCTAACGAATCCCATGTACAGAGGCGATGCAGACGAGGCGCCAGCCTTCGTGCACGAAGACGACAAGGTAGCATTGCACAATGAAAATAAGTCACTTTTCTTTCAACACTTGCTCTTTCCAGGGTAATTTTGCGAATCCTGTGTATGAATCCATGTACGCGGATGCGATTGTCGAGCCGGCGGCGGTGGTTGAGAATGTTTTGAGTACGGCACCAGATGAGCGCAAGGGCTTGTTGCAGCACTCACACGATGACACAAGCACACCAGACATTCTTTGATGATTAACCACGAACGAAGTGTGTTAAGTTGGCGCTCGCCACAATCGTATAGGTTAGAAAAGTTAGAAAAGCTTAAGAACAAAGCTAAATGCTATGTAGCACCAAGAACCTTCACAAGCAGCCATTTTGAATAGCACATTTACGAACACACTGCTATTCATACAAACATACATGTAAAGGACTGATAGCGTAAAGATTTATTTTGTATTTATTAGTTTTCATGTGTAAAATGCCATCTTCTCAATTAGCGTGATTAATCGGTTTAATACAGTGGTGAAGTTTTAGCGTAAAAATGTCAATAACAAATTATAGGATTAAATTAGCAGATTCATTGTACAATCAGTCACCTTGTGCAGTGCATATTGAAGCAATGTAATGTAAATAGTAAATAACGAATTAGGCTGGTGTTAGTCGAGCTTAAAAATAGCATATCAACGCCAGGCATTTATTTGTATGTATGTAGTTAGTAACTAAGGCAGGACAATGTAGGTGTCTGAAATTGTATATTTTGTATTTTACGCTTTAGTTCTTCGTTGAAAACAAACGCCGTAGTTAAGCCAATGACGAGGTAGCTAAATAATCGATTATTATGTAACGAATAACTGTGAAATATCTTTCTATTTGCCTTCTGTGCATTTTCTCTCTTATTTATTTATTTATTTTTGTTTTTATATTTCATATTTTATGCACCAAAGCGTTAAAATTTGTAATTCTTCACAGAAAATTTAAATCGTATAGCATATAAAGTATAACTGCAACTTGCATATGTATGCAGCAATCTCATTGGGTGTGGTCAATTAATACAAGCAATAGTGCCATGCCTGTTGAACGATTTTCGTTGAAGCTTCATTAATAAACTAGTCTTTTAAATTTCGTACAGCTAGCTATATTCTCAAAGAAGCTCTTTGAATATACATATGTACATATACGTATGTTTGTACAATTGGTGCATTTATATACAACTGAGTAAGGTCTTTAAGTAGCCACATACCTGGAATATTCCAAAAAAAAGCATTTTATTGTAAATAACTCCAAAAATGAATGAAGACTTGTATATGCCATTATCTGTAAGTTTAATTTTTATTTAAATACAAATGACTGTTTACTTCGTCGTAGACTAGAATCGATAACGAATATGTTTAAAGACTTTAAATAGGTACTAATATACATACATATATAATATACAACATATTTACTGGTTAAGAAACGAACAAATGCTTGCATTTAAATGAAATCGTGAGATTCTTCAATAGTTTTAAGTTTAAATTTACAAATATGCACACATTACTACATATGTACTAAGCTATAAATGCTCACATGCATGCATATGTATGTATGTAGGCAACCGGCCAGTGCGGCAGGAGTGCAGTATGATGCCCCGGTGGTAACTGGTACATCACCACTAACTAGTGAACTCACTGGTTGCTCACTGGTGAGCGGTATTGGCGGCCAATTGTAACATAGTGCTAAACACACACACACATACATACGTATGTATACATATTTAGTTGTTGTAAATTAAGTAAAACAATGGCGTTCTAAAAACGAATGACAGTGCACTAAGAAACAAACATACATGTATACATACACATGTTCTCCTTTTGTAAATTAAAAAGCGAAATAAAAGTTTTCGAATTTCCCAAATATGTTCAGTTTATTGTTTTTGTATTTGATCGCCTAACAATTTTTGAAACTTTAGTTCACTGTAGTGCAAAATAAACTGGCATACTCGATTCCGTAGGCAAAAGTTTCAGATGCGCGCACGAGGTCCATGATTATATTAAAGGTGTCGTCACGCGGATAGAAGTAATTGTTTTTTATTAGGAAAACTAGCCGTCTCGCTGGCTGTGCTAAAAGATTTGATGTTTTTTCCTTTAATTGGATAATCAATTTGGGGCGTTTTTGACGTGGTGGGTTCCAAGCCCAGCTCACAACCCTTGGGAGAGATGGTTCGCCTTCTCACTTTAGCTCACCTTCAAACGGGTGTTCTTTGGCTAGCCAGCGGATACTTGGTCTAAGACCGGAAGTCGTGAGCTGCCTGAGCCATATGCAAAAGAATGAGAACTATACAAACATATATTTAAAATAAGCATCTAACTTATCTAAATTCTATTTCTAGATCGTTCGAAAAGTAACTTAAATTCCAATATACACACCTTATCAGTTCATTAACTTGCATACAATGTATAGAGATCATAGTTCGTTTGACTTTTGCAATCAATGCTAATCTCATCACTGTTAGATTCACCAGCCAGCAATTTCAGCCGGTTCGATTACGGATGAGGAAGTTTTGAAATCAACCAGTTACAACTACTTTCTAACTAGTACTAAAAAACGACGCTACAAAAGTAGACCGATATTTTTCCCGCTCTTTTTACATTTCTCTTCAGTAAGGTTTGCCATTTCATCACGGAAAGACATACAATCTAACAGCGAGTCGAAATTATTAAAGATGACTACCGAAATTTGGAGTTTGTGGTCTCGACTTTAAGAGCGCTACGTCTAATTAATAGTCGTTAAAATCGTCCTGTCAGATCAACAATTGAGCATCTAGGGGAAAAATTTGAATCCAAAGACACAGTACAAAATGTTCCCGTGCCAGTAAGAAAAACAAATGCCCGTAGTGTCGAGAATAATGCTGCCTCTAACGCATCAATTGAGAAAGACCCAAATCAGTCTCTCACACGTCATTCTCAAGCGTTGGGCATCTCTGGGACGTCGTTGTGGCGAATTTTGCGAAAAAAACTTGGCCTGCGTCCTTACAAGATCAAATTGACGCAAGAACTAAAGCCGCTTGTCCACCAGTATCGTGGTATGTTCGTGAATTGGGCCGAGCAACAACTTGAAAATGATCCGGATTTTCATCGAAAAATCATCTTCAGCGATGAGGCTAATTTTTGGCTTAATGGCTTCGCCAAAAGCAAAATATGCGTTATGAGTCAGGCAGCAATCCACACATACTCCATGAGCCACCATTGCATACCAATATCAATGATAACCGAATATTTTTGGGCCGATTTGGATGATAAGGATTTGGACAATATGTGGTTTCAACAGGATAGCGCCACTAGCCACACACCGAATGTGACAATCGATTTATTGAAAACCAAGTGTGGTGAACGTGTTTTCTCACGAAATGGACCACCTCGGTCGTGCGATTTGACGCCATTAGACTATTAGCTGTGGGGCTACGTCAAGTCTATTATCTATGCCAACAAGCCAGCGACTATTGATGAACTTCGCACGAATATCGAACATGAAATTGCAGCAGTATCGGCCGATTTATGCTTGAAAACCATCGATAATTGGGTTCAGCGACTGGACTTCTGCAAGCGTGACCGTGGTGGCCATGCAAAAGAAATCGAGTTCCTTACATAATAGCAACGAATGTTCTTTCACAGGAAAAAAGAATTTCATTGATATCCCAAACCGGTTTTGTTTTATTTATTTTTGTAGTGCACTTATTGCTAACTGTTAATATGTTTGGTAAATAGGGAAACAGGGAATTGTGCAATGTCAGCAAACCTTTGCTTTGCCGTAAAACAAAAATTGTGTAAATAAAGGGTAATCGGAGTAGTAAAAATAATCGCTGTGAGCCGAGCTAACGTCAATAAACATACGGTAAACGTAGCTTAAATTGAGATATCGAATGATAAATTCTAGAAGCAGAAAATTGTCAAGCCATCGAAATCTATACAAATACCATATATGCATGGGTGATAATGTTATTCGAATATTTTACAATATAAGAGGGCGGTTCGATAGATACTTCAAACCACGAGTAGATGGTGCCAGTATTGCAATAGAAATTTACTACCCTATAGTACATTCTCGGAAACGTAGAAAAAAAGAGCAATATCTGTCGGTTAAGGAATGTGCGTTTAGTTCGGATTGCTAGACGATAGTTGAACCGTTTTGTTTGCATTTGTTCCCGTTGCAGCAAAGTTAGAACAGACGAAAAGTTCAAAGTCAAATAAAAGTATACGATATTTTATAAACTTTCTGTTAAGCAACAATTCTAATTCTCCAGACTTCGTAGTTTTACTCTTACCTTCCTGTATGGGAAAGTAATCAATGATGAGGGCCACATCTTCAGGGCGACAGCAGAACATGTAGCCCAGTGTTGGTAGACGTCGCAAATTCCCGAATGTGCTATTTTTCAACCATTCAATTTCGTCACACACGTCCAACTCACAGAACTCATCGTGCGTTGGATTCGTCGCCTGTTAAAATCGAAAAGACACAGTATAGTAATCAATGACACTTCGTTAAATTTGCTAAAAGTATTTTTTTCGTACATAAGGTGAATTGTGTGCAATGACCACAATATCGTCATTTTTCTCCTCGTCTGCGGAAAACGGAGATTTCAAATAGGCCCAAATATACGTAGGCGCCGTGATTGCTATGCTATCTTTGTGAATGGCCACAATTTCTGGTTCGCAATTTCCCCGACCCGGAGGTGCCGTCAAATTACCGTAAGTGCCCATATGTACGAGATATTTTACGGAGCGTGTGCGCTCCTTCAAGGCATCGAGGAAGTGGCGCCAGTTATGTTGACGCAGTTGGCGCCACCACATGGTGTTGAAAATGTATGCGTGACTTTCCAGTTGACTCTTTAGCGGTTCGTCTTGCAATAAACTGGTAAAGTCGAATTCGAAGGCATCGAAAAGGGTATGTGATTTGCGCAGCTTATCTCGGGTCGCATTAAAAGTCTCTTGACTGCCATATACATATTTGAATTGGAGTTTAAATTGGTTACAGGAAGCCCTAGATATTAAGTGTGTAAGTACTCACCTCATAAATGGAAAATACGTTTTGAGGCTTCTGACCTTTTGACCTAAATCTACGGAAAGTTCATTTCGGTTCTTCTTCTAACGAAATTAGAAATGAATTTTGATGTTAAGACAACGTTAAAAGTGGGATTAAATAGCAGGTTAAACATATTCGTCACGTACCTCGTCTAAGACGATGGCCTCGCCATTCAATTGTGCTACGAAACTGACAAATTTCAATTTAAAGTAATCGAGATCATAACAGATACCCGCTTTGATATCACTTGCTACCGTCTGGATTGGCGCACCGATAGCGTAAGTCATGTAATTCTCGCAATTCGGCAATAATGTTTTACTTTCATAAAGATCATAGTTCGTTTTAGATCCGCATAGAATAGTCATTTTTGTACTAAATGCGCTGAGAATTCCTTTTATGCCAATTTGGTTATTCTCGTCACAATTGAATTCTGCGGTGTTTGAGGACAAAACCTGGTCGATTTTACTATCGTAGCCATATCTGTTGATAATAGATGTTACATTAAATTAGCGACAGCAGGATCTCTTTTTACACGTCTATGGGTGCTCTCATATAGCGCTATCGCTGGTACTAACTTACCGCTCATCACGTTTCTTATAAACTAATCCCGAACTGCAGTATGCGGTAACCGATTCTCCGATGTCTAGATGTATCGCAGATGCTTGTGCTTTGAAAATAACTTTTTTTGAACCAAAATTTTGCGCAAATAAGGGAGCAGGACTTAGAATATCCAGTTGACAAGCAGATATGACTTCACATCCGGTCGCGATCGCGAGTAAATACAAAAGAGTGATGTGCGACATTATTGGCCTCACCACTTCGCTGATAATCTATAACTGAAATTAAATATTAAGCATACTCGTATATAGAAACTCGTTCACATAAACGTAGGAAATTATTGTATATGTGTATGTGCGTATCTTGTGATTGTTGAAAAGAAATGCGCGATGCATTGAGCATACATGCAAAACTACTCAAATGCGAACACAGAGCACACCAAATCGAGGGGGTTCCCCTGATTATATGCGCACGTTCATATATATTCATATATAAGTATGTATGTATATAAGAACGGACATTAGTAATACACGTGTACTCTGGTGTTTAGCTGATAAGTTGCAAACCTGTTTGTTTAACTCAACATTTGTGCATGTGTGTGTATGAATCCGTAGACGTATGTTCCTTTTAATATGATACCCTGAACGGGGTATATTAAGTTGTTTGTAACTCCCGGAAGTAAACGTTGGAGATCCTATAGAATATACATACATATAAATGATAACGTTGAGTCGATTTAGCCATGTCCGTCTGTCTTTCTGTCTATATATATACAATCTGAGGCACTAAATTTTTGAGATATCGATCTGTAACTTCGTACCTACCCTTTCCTCACCAAGAAGCTGCTCATTTGTCAGAACGGTCGATATCGGACCACTATAGCATAAAGCTGTCATATAAACTGAACAATCGGAATGAAGTGCTTGTTTATTTGACGAGATATGTTCACAAAATTAGACGTGGGTTATTGCCTAAGGCAGTGGTGTAAACTGCAAAGAAATTGTTCAGATCGGATCACTATAACATATAGCTGCCATACAAACTGAACAAGCGGGATCAAGTTTTTCTAAGGCACCTTTTATTTATATTTGTGAAGTGTATTATAGATTCAGTGCAACCGAAGCTGACGTTTTTTCTTGTCTTTCCTTGAATTGACCCCTCACATATCTCTTGAGTTCTTATTGTAAGTAAGCGTAAACCTTTATTCAAATAGATACTCTCAGATACTTGAAATTATATTTATTAAACGTCAATGGGTTCTTTGAAGTGGAGAGCAGCCAGTATGACTAAGTAGATAGCAAAAATCGAAGCGTTGAGAGTTCATTGCTCGTCTTTTTACTCAATCATGCTTTCGTAACTTAAAAGTTAGTTTTTTATTATTACCACATCGTGGTAAAGAGACAGTTCTTCAAGTTGATTTCGAACATATAAAGTCCACTAGACATATGTACATATATTGAATAGTAAATTTATTGAAATGCAACAGCTACAAAAAGTTATTTCAATGCAAAATTTCAGAGACTACAAATGCTGTTATTATTAAATTGATAACAGCTGCGGTTGTTCAAGGTGATAATGAGTGCAAGGGAACAGCGGCAGTTGTTGTTTCCAAGATTTTGGTTGATACCGGAAAATGCTCGATGATCTTCGCTACTTCTTCCACACGACAACAGAATGTATAACCGAGTGTTGGAACACGGCGTAGGTGTCCAAATCTGCTCTCTTTCAACCAGGCAATGTCGTCACAAATATCCTTTTCACAGAACTCTGTGTGGTCTGGCGCCTCTATCTGTAAGCGAAATAGAGCAAAAAACTCTTAAGTGCGTCATGAATATTTATTTGGTGTGATATAGTTGGTTTACATAGGGAGAATTGGTTGCTATTACAACAAATTCCTCTGCAGTATTCGGTATGAGTGGTTTCACATATGCCCATATATATTTGGGAGCCGACACGGCCAAGTCAGTTGATTGTACAGTCACCTCTTCCGGCTTGCCATCTGGGGCCTCCTTCGCTGGCATTGTTGCATTACCATAACGTCCTACAAAAACTGTATATTTCTCAGAAAATGTACGTTTTTTGAGTGCATTTAAGAAAAAGCGCCAATTATTTTCACGCAGCTGTCGCCACCACATCGTATTGAAGATGTAAGCAAAATCATCGAATTCATTGCGAAAATTATCATCTTGCAGAATGCTGTCGTAGTCATATTCGAATGCCTTAAAAAATGGATTTGAATCTCTGCGCATAAAGTCTCTTGATATATTGAAATTTGACTGGCTGTGCGTCAATAAAAAATAAAAGTATAATTTTGAAAATGTAAACTGAAAATAATTGTTTACCTCATAAAATCGAAATAGTTTTCCAGATTACCAACTGCTTGCGCAAGATCGACACCGAGTTCATTCGAAAGGTTTGGCTTTGTGATAAATATTAAAAATCAAGGATATACATATAATCCATATGCAATCGAACCATATTTATTAATGGCATGTAATAGCCAAAAGCACTCACCTCGTTTGAAATCCAAATATCGTTTCTTTGGTAAGCTATATAGTTGGCATACTTCAGCGCAAAGCTCTCAAGATCATAACATATTGCTGACTTAATAACTGTACCAACTAACGGTATATTTTCGCCAATTGCATAACTCATGAACTCATCACAGTTCGCCAATGTCCTTTGACTCTCATAAAGATTTAAACTAATCGACGACGAGCATCGAATAGTAAAATCGCGATCATAGATATTTTCAAAATGCCCTTTCACATAGATGTAGTCATCCTTCCCACAAGATAGTAATGCCTTCTTATGAAGCGAGTGACGTTCCACGCTGTAGCCACTGTATCCATATAAACATTTATGCTGACATACATAAATAATTACAAAAAAAATTTGAAAAATCCGCTTACTTAAAGATTATGCCGCTCGCACAATAAACCTCTATACTTTCATTCTCACTAAGTTCAAGCCCGCTTGGCTTTGCTCGAAATGTTAAATTTTTGGAACCGAAATTTTTCGACAACAAAGGTCGCGGATGCTGCACAAATAGTCGACAAGCTTTTGCTAAACTAAAAGCTGTCAGAATCAGCAAAAATAGTTTCAGATTTACTTCAAACATCGTTACAATCCGCCGATCTAATGCAACTGACAAAGGCATAGCCTGGGTCTGTGCATTTTATATCAAGCGCCACTTATTGTTTAAAAATATTAACATTGTTGCTTTTATATATTTTGTTTGTATGTATGTATGTGTACAGAAATATAATTAGCTATATATGAAACCGATATTGCTGAGACATCATTTTTCTATTTGCACATTAATGCGGCATTGCGATTTCATTGGATTATCATTGAAGGCACTGTCACCGATTGCTTTTACTGAGTGCATTCGGGTGTCTGCGGAGTGGACGCTTACAGCCGTATTTATGTTCGTCTCGACTTTCAGCGTCCAATCTGCAGCGCCCCTACAACTTTTTGGGTGTGGAGCCGACACATTTTCTTTATAGGGAGTAAAATATGTGATCGTCAATATACCATCCCATGTTCTCAAAGAATTCATCGATATCATATAGTGTGGAAGTACATTAAGAGATATATTTGCCAATTCTCGAATACAAAACACACAAACACACAAGTTAGTGAGTAATTTCGGTGAGAATTATGATCATAAATGCTTCTTCTTTCTTCTTTTTATTTCATCATCATATTTGCCTAGTTACATATGTATAACTAATTGTCAAGATGGCATAGTTCTAATAAGAACACGTGTTCTAACAAGCTCATTCTCTGCTTAACCCTTTCAGGCCTGAGAAATTAAAGTTTACAGATTTTAACGCCGCTTCGCACAGTTGCTAATATGACCATCGTGAATGTAATAAAAATAAGAAAAAAATTATCCGAAGAAAGATTCCTAGAAAAGGGACTCGCACAATTGTGTATTACCGGTCTTAAGGCCATATTATTGAAAGAAAAAGCAGTACGATTTAAAAATCTTATTTCAAGAAAAAAATGATTTTATATTGATGGAATGTATTTAAAAATAATATTCATTTACATTGATTGAAAGCGATCATTTTTTTGAGTGGTACTCCTGAAAACAGTTTTTATTTTTGGTTAGGCAGAGAAATACATCGCATTTGGAGCATTTTATTCTAGTTCTGCTTGTACATTCCTTCACGCGGCACATCCGCGGTGTTGTCATATCCATTGCCTCTGGCCAGTGATCATACCGATCAGTACGTACATCAACGGGAGGATACAGTGGTCTGTTTCTTTTTGCAGCTGGCTCTGCTGTGCAATACGGAACAGGTGAATTAATTGGCCTTTCAGTGAATTTGGCCAATACTTCGCCGAGCTCAGATTTAAACTTAAATAGGTCTTTAATATTCTTTTTTCGCATGCCCGCCTTTAGTGCATCGGCTCTGTACTCTCTCCATGCATTGCATACTGCCATGTCAATCAAATGAAAAGTTGTTTTTACAGTCCATTTCTTCGTTTTTATAAAAATTTTGTAGTATTCCATTGACTGATCAGCTGCGTCGACTCCGCCCATTTTAGCGTTGTAACGCTTCACGATTTGAGGACATGGTACATTAATGTGCTTGCGTTCCTTTTTGCACCACCAACTGGGTCTTTTCCACATTCTGTGGATACTAGCGTAACGCACTTGCTATCGCGCCATTTAACTGCAACTACATTACCTTTCACAAACTGGCTTATGTCTCCTCTATTCACATTTCGGTCTAACGGAAATCCATCCTCTGCACAGGCAATCGGTTTAAAGCTATGCTCCCAGTAGCCTTGTAGCCGAGTTCCAGGAGCTTTTCTAAAAGCGGAATCGTGGTAAAGTACCGATCAAAATAGAGAAAACTCCCTTTCGGCAAATGTTTTGTCAATCTGATGACAATAGACGGTCCAACTCCCAAGCCAGTGTCAGAAAAAGTTCCTGCTCCTTGGAATATTTCGAAATCGACGACGAGCCCGCTGAAAGTCGCAACAACAAGGTTCTTAAGACCAACAGGTCTCGGTTTATTTTTAATGTATTGCCGCATGGACGCCCTTCCTGTAAATGGGATCATTTGCTCATCAATCAAGTATTCCGCAATTTCTGGTGCTAGTGCTTGGCATCGAGATCTAACGCAGTCTATAACCGGCTGATTCCTAAACAGTTTGTTTGTCGGAGGCTGTAGAGTATCACCAAATTGAAGGCTGTTCCTTAATGTAAAGAATTTATCTCTGGTCATCGCGTTTTTTATTTGTGGTAATCCGAAGCCTTCCGACCAATACATCCGGACTCTGGGGTAAGCTAGGCACCCATTATGATATGGATTCCATAATGATTTTTAATATCGGCAGCAGTAGCATTGAGGACACATCCATGCTGAGATAAGTGATACTTATTCGTGAAAAACGCGGCGTTTTGAAAATGATCTTCAGGAAAATATTTCTGAAAATACTCCATGGGTGTACCAACTAAAATATTTCCTTGATGACTTGTTTGTTGGGGGGCGTCGAGTCAACAAAACCGACGCTCTTCCAGACTTCATCCCGAGCAGATACGCTTGTATTTACATGACTTACAGTGGGTCTTGATTAGCTGGAAGTAAAATTTCATCTTCCGAAGAAGTTTCATTAAAATCTGACTCGGATGAACCGCCCATTTGCCTATTTGGTTGTTCCCAGAGCGCATGATCATTTGAGTCACCAGAACTAAAGTCATCATTGGAATTTTCCAATATTTGGAGAACTTAAAGCACGTTCTCATCAAGATTCAAATTGAAATGACCTGGAATGACACAATTGTGCGGGTAAATGAAAATGCGTGGTCAGAGCCTGAAGCACACAATTGTGTGGTCCTTTTTTAAACTTGTCCAAAACACTTAATTTAATTATAATTTTTGACAATAAGACAATATATAATTTATTTAATATTTTTCAATACACATTTTTGCAAAACATCACGAATTTTAAACACTGCACAAAATGTATTTCAATTTACCTTTTTCCATTCTTGACGAAACGGCTGAACACTTCAAAACTTTGCAAATTGTGACAAAAATATACAAACAATCAAAGCAACTGTTAAAAAGGACCGTTAGAAATAAATGGCACAATCACTGCTTTCGGGTCTTAACACGTAGTAAAGCGAAAAAAATTTTTAACATATTTTTAGTCTTACCCGCACAATTGTGTATTGAAGGTCTGAAAGGGTTAAGGGGTTACATGGTTTACGAGTTTACAAAAAAAACGATGTGTTATTGTCTTAATAGATTCTACAACACCATATAATTATTAAATATTGTCATAAATTTTCAAGTTGATCCGAGTAATAGTTTTGGAGATACAGCCTTGAGAACTTGTGCGCTCGAGGCTAGCTAGGCTGAGTGCGCCGTCTTTAAAGCGTTTTTTCTCGAAACTGTGTTTTTGAAGTCGGTTGGCAAGATTTCTCGAGAACTACTCAACCGATCTTCATGAAATTTTTACACAGGTCTTTGAGATACAATTCTTAAAGGCTTGGACGAAGGATTGTTTTTTTCAAATACAACAATTTGCAAAAAAATGTCGCGAAATTTTCACTGAAATTTTAATTTTTTTGTAAAAATGTCTGGCAAAATCCAATTTTCAGTTTTTTTCTTTCGTCCAAGTTCTAAGTTAAGGTTTTAAATAAAACACGTATTTTTTGACTTTAGATGCCAACGTGAGTGAATTTTTTTTTCGAGGGGTCTTCTTTTTTCCAAAAATTTCAGCATTTCTTTGTTAATAGTGTATGTTTGTTACAATAAAAAATTCTAATAAAATATTTAATTTTTTATATGAGAAAAACTTGTTGAAAAAAGTCTTTTTTTACCCGAGGAAACTCATGTAACTCCTTAAAAATATGCTTAGAAAGTATGTATGCTGAGCCATAGCATTAACCAGCTTTGTGAGCAAACTCGCTTCTAAAGGCACTCATTCCAAACGAAGCAATCTTTACAATGTTAACTTTTGCAATCTTGCTATGCTGTAATATTTCTAGAAAACTATCTAGTCGGGTCAAAGAGTCAAACTAGTTGGAAAGTGGTTTACATTTTATGAATTTCACTGGCGGGACATAGGCAAACGTGAAAAAAGTGAAGTCAAATTACTTTTCTAAACTCAGCCGAAGGTTTACAGTTGCAATAAAAAATACTTTCATACTTCCGTATACAAACGTAACGAGTATTGGAATGAAATTCTATTTATTTTAGTAAAATGAGTATATTTTTTAGTTATTAGTTTTAATTATTTGTGTTCGCTCAAATAACATCATAATATCCTTCTGTATTCTTCACTGTAGTTTCACCTTCAGCCGTAACATGTAAGGGAATATAATCGATAATATTGGCGACCTCGTCTGGGGGGCAGCAGAAAGTGTAACCAAGCGTTGGTAGGCGTCGCAAGTAGCCGAATTTGCTTTCGTTCAACCACTCAATTTCGTCGCACATATCAACAGCGCAGAATGGATTATGCTCGGGGTCTTCAGCCTATATACAAACACATGTAAAATTGTACAAGGCATTTGTGTATGTATGTATATGTATAGTATGTATTTTTTTGCGATTGGGGCATATCACTTACATAAGGTGAATTATGTCCGATGACAACAAACTCTTCCACATCATCGGCGGCTAGGGATTTCACGTAGGCCCACATATATGCCGGTACCAAAACCTCTGTGTCACTAGTTTTGACGGTTAGTAAATTCGTTTTTGATGAAGTGCAATTAATCGTAGCCGATGGCATGGTGATGTTGCCATAAGTGCCCACACTAACTACATACGATCTTTGGGCAGATTTCGTTCGTTGGCCAAGCGCTTCGAGGAAGTAGCGCCAATTCTCCTCGCGTAATTGACGCCACCATATGGTATTAAATGTGTCCCAATGTTGGAGTTCTATCATTAGCGATTTGTCCTGTATTAAGTTGTCGACTTGAAATTGGTTTGCCAAAGCGCTATCCAATGAGTCCTTTCTACAAATAGTAAAAAATGATATGCTGGTTATACATAGTATGTATTTGTATCTCCTATATAATATGAAAAGAAAGAAAACTCACTTTATAAGATCAAAGAAATTGTTTAAATCGTTGGTTTTCAGGTCGAAATCGAGGCTTACAGACAACACTCCGGAGTTATGGTTCTATTTTATGCAAAAAATGTACACGTGTCTGTTAAAGGATTTGTGTGCTGCTTTACGAGTAGAAGGGAATGTGCATACCTTTTTGGATATTAAGACATTCTTCGGAGAGACGACATACATGGCGAATTTCAGCGATAGTGCGTCCAGATCGTAACAGATGCCAGCCTTGATCACCTCGCCCACATCAACATGGTTAAAACCGATTGCGTAGTTATTGAACCCATCACATTTTGGTAGAACTGTGGTGCTCTCATAAAGTTTGAGTTTTATTTCGTTTAAGCATGATACTCTTACGTTCGTATGAAAAACATTATTAATTTTAATCTTTTTGTTAAAGCAATCGAACTCAACTGTATTTTGATATATTTCAGATTGTAAACTATTATCCCAGTGGTTGTAATCGCTAGAAAGGCATTATTTTCATTAAACAAGTGCTAAAACTGAGGCATTGGAAATGTCTCTTTCCCTTACTTTCTTTGGCTTTCAATTTCAATTCTCCATCACTACAATATGCTTTAACTGAATCTTCAAAATACACAGTATTTTCACGCGCTTTGAAGGCTATGGTCCTGGATCCAAATGTTTGCGTGAATAATGGCGAGATTCTTTGAACCGACAGTGTACAAGTTGACACATAGTTAAAGATAGAGGCAACTGCCACAAGAAATACAAAACAGTGCAGATTCAACATTTTCACTTCGTCGTCACAAATTTTGAATAGAACTGTAAAGGCAGTTATTGTTGAAGCTCCTTTTATACACAAAAAGCAACAATACAAATATACAATTTAATACTGGGTGAATATTTTCAACGGCATAAAATTACGATGACAGATAAGAGCAATGCTGTACGGGTTTTATTCAAGACTGTTTGCTTCCAATGACTTTACTGGCCTGGCATGTTGCCTTTGCGGCGAATGTTTTGGTGGTGATGGTTAAATAATGTTATCATAAAATTGTTTATATGTTCGATCCAATATCATTATAGTAATATGTCAACCGGAGACCCACTGAGCGTTAAGTTTCGAGAAAGTAAACATTTTAATAACTGGAGTTCAAATTCGGTGAGATCTCTTTACTTCTTCATAAAAACGCAAGGTATTGCGGCAACACCCTTTATTTGTAATTCTGCGATTAAAAAATGCCATTCTTTATAGTTGATTCATATTAATTTGTTATCTGAGTTATATAACTTCATATACATGATTTAATGAAGCAAGGGCTGCAATCAAGTTGTTGTAAAGCAATTATTAATCACAAAATGCCTCAAACATTTTTATACTCTTGCAACATGTTGCTACACGGTGCAAGTTTCACGAAAGACGGAATAGCCTTGAGAGCCGAGGTGCAAGCTGCTTGGATTTCCTCTGTCGTCTCAAAATGCTTGCCTTTCATCGGCCTTTTCAGGCAAAAAACAAAAAAATTAGTCGACGGTCTGAGCTCAAAACTTTGCGCACACGAGTCACAGTGTCGATGTTTGTCATCAGGGGGACCTCTTCCCGTTGCTAAAGCAACATCTGGGTAAGCTTGTTTGATCATATCAAACGTCTCTGTCGCAGATTTACCGAGTTTCACACAGAATTTAATCGCATATCTCTGCTCTAACGAACGGCTTGCACCACTCACAGAAACACGTCGTGCGAAAATGTTTGTCCTGACCCTCCATGTGCTCGGAGACAACCGACCAGCCAGGAACGCCTTCTACCGAATCCAAAGTACAGTCGCGGCGGAAGAAAATCAGTCCCATTACTTTCCGGACAAACCCTGAATTTTCCTAATAACGGTACATATTTGTGCTTATAATGAAAAATCTGCCTTAGACCCCATATAACTAACAAGCCTTATTTTTATTACCTCGGTTTTATTCCTTGCAGGTTGCAAGAGCATGAAATGTTCGGTTATACCCGACATTAGCGCTTCCTTACTTTTCAACAAAGTATTTTATCGCATTACTGCTTGCTAATCTTTTAAGGGCAGCAATATTTCAGAGAAATTACAAGTTTCCGGTTAGACATGATTTTAGTTCTTTATTCGAAACTGATAACCGTTATTTTCTATAGTTCATCGCACGGTTAGCAATTTTCTACAGTGCTTTTAAATTATTTTGCCGCACTAATCTAATGGAAATTGCTTGAAAGACTGCGCCACCTCTTCTGGGCGACAGCAGAATGCAACTCCGAAGGTCGGCATCAGACGGGTGTGGCCAAATTTGCTTTTCTGCAGCCAGTCAATCTTGTCGCATATATCGTGGCAGAATATTGCTGAGCTCCTCAAGTAAAACTGAAAAATGTTGAATATATTTAGAAAATTTAGTTATATGGTGCCGTGGTGGATATGCTCACATAAGGCGAATTGTAGCCGATGACAACAAACTCTTCGTTCACGTCGTCTTTCAGAGACTTCAAATATGACCAAATATATACCGGCGGCTGTACCACTAAACTGCCGACCTCAATCGATAAATGATCTCCGTCGGCGGTTATGTTGTTGCTGCCAGTGTCCGGTATTCTCAACTCACCTGAAGTGCCAACATACACCCTGTATGGGATGAGCTTAGAACGTGCGATCAGCGCGTCCAAATAGAAACGCCAATTGCCAATGCGTAAGTTGCGCCACCACATTGTATTGAAGATGTGAGCAAATTCGGCGAACTCGGCCTGAAGCGGCATATCCTGCAGCAGGCTAACATAGTCAAAGTCGTATGTCTCCAATATCGGCACTGTTCGCTTGACATTGTCCAATTGCTGATTAAACTCGGTCTGACTGCAGAAAAAATAATAGCCATGAGAGGTTTTTGGCTGGACCATATACGCTTGCAGACATACCTCATAAAAGAAAAATATGTATTGAGATTGCCGAGTTTCGTTTTGAAATCTACAGTCAATTGATTTTGGCTTAACGCCGAACTGTTTAACTGTAATTGCAAAGCAAGTTAAGGGGTTGCGAGCAATTCTAAGAAATTTGACTCACATTGATGGTTTCACCATACTTAGGCCGGTAGGCCACGTAGTTAACGTATTTGAGCGCGAGTGTGTCGAGATCATAGCACATGCCCGCCGATATGATATCCTTCACATTCGGCACAGCAAGACCCATGGCATAGTTCATGTACTGCATGCATTTCGGCAATTTCGTGCCACTCTCGTATAGTGTTAGCGCCCAAGCATCCTTGCAGCGGACATACACCGAATTCACGTTCGTATCCTTGTAAATGCTGGAATTCGCATTTCTATAATACAGTCGATAGCCTTTGTGGCACTTAAATTGTTTACTGCCATCGATATTGGTATTCTGCGGGCTCCCATTCAATTTCGTTTGAATACTAAAAAGCAAAAACAAAAGTATATATCCAAGCGAATCAATACAATTGTGCAATCACTCACAAAATCCCGGTTAAGCAGTGCACCTCCACTTCGTCCGTTTCATTAAGCTTGATGGAGCCCTCTTCCTGCGCGTACATGACACGATGGACACCGTCCGTTTTCATTACCACCGGCAAGTTGTCGTGGAAGTGCAGCACACACTCGGCGTGCGCATGCGCGACGCTGCTCAGGAGCAACAGTGTTAAAGCAAGGAACATCACTTAGTCTAATTGTCGTTTTAAGCCGTTGATGGACGTTGTGTTGCTGCTTGCGGCGCTTAAGTTGTCACGTATGCAACTATGTGCTGCAAGCGCTCCACTTGGCTTTTTATTGACACTCAGTTTTCGTGAAAGCATTGATTGACAGTTGCTTTGGCTAACGGTGGACCTCATTTGGGGGGGTGGTGCAACTAGAAAGATGTTTTGTTGGCTGCGGCAGCGCTTAGTATCGCCGTCGTTCGCTAAGAAAACATCTGCGCGGCAGATATTGAGAAGATGTCGCATTTATTACATACAGAGCTATTAAACGCAAGTTTTTTGTTGCGTGCGCTTCCCAAAATTATGGCAAGGCGATGCCAGAGATTAACGGTACTTTAGCTCAGCGCAGTAGATCCGTAAAAATATGGGATGGGAGGTATCTCATTCCCGTTCACTAGCCTTGTAAAAGGTTCTCTCGATAATCGATCAGCTTTTTTGGCTCTCCATTTACCGTTCACCAAAAAAAGCGTTTTGGGAATGTCGTGTCAATTTCGCGTACCGACTTCGGAACACATTCATTAGTCAGAGGAGGGTACAAGTTGCACCTACTCGGATGTTACTTTTTCTCAAAGTTCTTCTTTTAAAAACTCCAATTCTTTTTTTAATATCCCTCTAAGGTATTGTATAGGGTTTAGTTCAGGAGAACCGTTACATTACAAGTTTTGAGAAATATGTGCTGTCATTAGCTTGCAAAAACTCCCATTTTAAGGTAATTTCTTCCTCGGCATATGAAAGCATCAACTTTTCCAGTATATTAACGTAGTCCGGAGTATACTTTTTTCTTTTAACCAAAATATCGGACCAACTCCTGAGGCGGAAAAGCATCCCCATAGCATGATATTGTTCACGCCATGTTTGAAGATTTTTTGGTGTGTTTAAGATCGAAGGCACTATTTTTTGGGCGTCTTGAAAATATTTTTACATCAGATCCGAACAAATTAATTTTAGCTTCTTCAGACCATAATATGTTACTTGACTGAAGACAGTCTTTTTACGTTATTTTGGTTTGCTTAGAAGTGAAACTTTCCCAGCTGAACGGGCCCTCAAATCCCTTTCAATTAGGCTATTCCGCTTTGTCTGACTGGTCATCGATGCCCGCAAGATATTCTTGAGGTCTTTTGAGGAAGAAAAGGCTTGTTTTTTCTGTAGGAATCAAATGCCCATCAAACTTTTGGGATGTGGTTCGCTTCCTGCGTCGTTCTTTTTTTCTTCAATAGTGTAAATACACAGTACCATCTATAAGTTTATCGCCACAAGATTTATTTAAATTGACGCCAAACAAAAAATGTCGATTTCAAAATATTGGGCCAATTATGAAACAATCAAGCGTGTGAATTTCATGAGAACAGAAAAATCTCCTCAATATTCCCATGCACTTTATATGAGTATTCGTAAGCAAGAACAACAATAACAACTGCTGCATACGAGTATATGAATGTAAGTATGAACGCACATACATATGTACCTGTTAAAGGCATGTACATATGTCTTTATGAAAAGAATCAAGGAAGGCCCAAAATAGTAATCGCAGTTGCAGGATGAGCAGCTCGAGCAGAGAAGCAATGAGAATGAACCTGTGCAGAGTGCGGCAGTGGATTCCTGAGCTACCGCATAACAAGTGCACAATGACTTACATATCTATAACGCGATGAGCATTTGCCAACATTAAGGTAGTTCAAATTTTTCTCAAAAATATTGATGGTACAATAATATGTATTAAACATTGAGTAGTCGAAAAAGTCTTTTCGTATTTTGTCAATAGATGTCGTTGCAGTCGTATATCTCCAGTGCTACGAAACTCATTGTGTCATACCATATTGTGTTGAAAAGGTGAGATTTTAAGCATCATTTTACCCTTTAAAAAATTTAATTTGGGAAAGCTGAAACAAAGTTACAGCTGTTCAAAAATGAGTGAAAATAATGAAGAGATTTTCTGTATTTTAAAATTTTTGTATAAAAAAGAGAAGAACGCCACGCATGCCACCAATGAAATTTGTGAAGTTTACGGAGACGATGCTGTATCAGTTTGTGTAGCACAATAATGGTTCGCTCGCTTCCGTTCTAGTAGTTTCGATGTGAAAGATGCACCTCGCTCTGGTCGACCTATCGTTGAAAAAGTCGTTGAAATTAATGAAAAGATTAACCAGGACCATCACATCGTTCAGGAACTTAACATTCATCATCAAACGGTTTTGAATCATTTAAAAAAGGCTGGCTACAAAAAGAAGCTAGATGTTTGAGTACCACATGAATTGTCCGCGAAGAATTTAATGGACCGAATTAACAACTGCGATCCTTTGCTGAAACGAAATGAAATCGAACCATTTCTGAAGCGAATGGTAACAGGAGACGAAAAGTGGATCAAATCCGACAATAATGGGCGAACAAGATCATGGTCCAAACGTGGTTAAGCTCAACAAATGATCGCAAGGCTAGGATTGACGCCTCGAAAGGTTATGCTGAGTGTTTGGTGGGATTGGAAAGGAATCATCCACAATGTGCTGCTTCAGCCTGGTCGAAGGATTGATTCTACATTATACTGTCAACAACTGATGAGATTGAAACAAGCAATCGAAAAAACGGCAAGAACTGATCAACAGAAAGGGCTTCGTCTTCAATCGGGACAACGCTAGAGCACACACGTCTTTGATGACTTGGCAAAAACTAGGAAAGCTTGAGTGGGAAGTTTTGATGCATCCACCGTATAGCCCTGACCTTGCATCATCGGACTACTATTTGTTTCGGTTAATGTAGAACTCCCTTAATGGAGTTAAGTTGGCTTCAAGAGAAGCCTGTGAAAATTATTTGTAGTAGTTTTTCGCCGAGAAACCAGAAAAGTTTTCGACAAAATGGTACATATTTAGTACATCGAAGTGAAAATGCTTGAAGTTTGATTAGAAATACGAAAAAATTTTTTCGACTAACCAATATTACGTACAAAAGATGATCAATTTTATATTATTTGATTTTATCAAAGCTAGACTCTTCCTTTTTACTATAACTTCTTCTTCTTCGTCTCCACCTGGTCTTTCCAATGGAGTGGATATCTTCCCCTTCCTCTGCTTCCGCCGGCGGGCTCGAATACTGAACGTCCAACAGCCTCGGATTATGTATAACACATCAGCAAAACCACAGCTTAATGAGCTATACATATATGTATGTGTTTTGCATCGTTACCAAAAATAATGAACCACCTTAATATACATACATACTACATATCTATTATTTCTGTGTATATGTATGGATAGGTATAGTTGTGTGCCGATATTTACGCTGTCTTCAACAACAACAAAGCAGTGTAAAATCAGAAAAAGTGCACAATAAAAAAGAAGCAACAAGAACAACAAAGCGGCAACACCTTCGAGTATGTGTGGGAATTTTTCCGCCGCAGCGAAAATGAACAAGTGAAATGAGAATCCACGCCTACGCACACAAAAGCCCACACCTACACACTCACACAGGCCGCGCATAGATATCGCCGGCACACATGTGCCTCCTGAAGAGGTGTGCGTGTGAATTAACGATTATTAATGCATGCGAAAGGATACGACAAAGGATAAACGCAGTTAAAGGAAATGAATTTTAATACATTTTATTCACTTTTGATTTTTTCCAAATACTTTCCTCTGCACATTTTCTTTATTAAACCACAGCATCGAGATGAACGTGTGAACTTGGTGGCTCAGGTGTAGCGCACTTGAGGATCGGTGTGTCAGCATATGATGCTTGCACGCTTAATGTGCATAGCGGAAAAGGAGTGTGTTTGTTCCGCTATCACGACGGCGATGCTTGTGTGTGTGAATGCGTGCAAGTAATTCAATCATTTGCCTCTCTCCTGCTTCGCAGCGGAAATGCTGTAGTTGGAGAAGTGGCAGCACGCAAATCGAGTGACTGCCACACGCTTACTCTTCTGACAATTAAAAGCGGAAGTCAATTTGTTTGCATTTACAAGGATTTCCCATTGAAATGTTTCGAACAGTGTGGAACCAAAGGTATTGTCTGCTTGATAGCTGCTGACAGAAGCAAGTTTTAAAAGAAATTTAAATCTTTTTATTAGCAAGATAATGCAGATTTTATTCAAAGTTCATCTAAAGTCAAAAAGGGGTTCCATGGTTTTATCGAATAAAAAACAGCTTTTTTTCTTGGAAAATTATTTTCTAATATAAAAACTGAAAATTGGACTTTTGGCAGACATTAAAAAAAAATTAAAATTTCAGGTAAAATTTCGCGACATTTTTTTTTCAAATCAAAAAAAATTCCTTCGTCCAAGTCTTTAAAAATTGTATCTCAAAGAGCTGTATAAAATTGTATGAAGATCGGTTGAGTAATTCTCGAGAAATCTTGCCAACCGAACAAAAACACAGATTCGAGAAAAACTCGTTTAAAGACAGCGCACTCAACATAGCTGTCCTTAAGGCTGTATCTGCGAAACTATTACTCGGATCAACTTAAAATTTAGGCTAGAGGTGTAGCAGAATTTAAAAAGAAAATTAAAAAAAATCGATTTTTGAAACCCGTAAAAACCAAAGTAACCCTTTAATTGGTTATTCAAGTTTATAAATTAAAAAAAAATCGAAATCTTTTTTTCATAATTCGATTGTTTAGATATAAAAATATGTTAAAAAAATAAAGTTCGAGCTTTTCTTAAAATTGCCAAAAACGTTCGAAATTCATGCCTTTAGACTAGGATACCTCCTTTATCTTCACACAGCCAACCATGTGAAAAGCTGGTTAACACACTGTGCACTGTTACCGGAAGTATTGTTAAATGTTTTGTGTCTATTGGCGGAAGTAAACAGCTCTCCTATTGGCACTCGATAGAAGAGACTGTAGGAGCCTGATGGGAATACTAACTGGCCACGGTCTGCTGGCGACCCGCAAGATGGGGCTGACAGATCGGGAAAGACTGCAGGAAATGCCAGAGCACGGCACAGGGAAACAATGGAGCATCTCGTGTGCACTTGTCCCGCATTGACAAGACTACGCTCTAAGCATCTGGGGTCCCCACAGTATTATATACTGGAGGAAATACCGACAGTGAGGCTGCAGAGTCTGTTGAAATTCGCGTCAAAAGATGACTACTTCTCTTGGACTTAGCAAGTGAACTCCATCTGGTATCGCAAAGAGCCAAACAGGTCTATGCGTGGCCTATCGGCCTATCAGATTAACCTAACCTAACCCAAGTGCATTGTGAATACTTAAGACGGAATTATTAAAATTTATTTTCACCTATTGGACGATCTTCGGAAACTTACCCGACCACTTTGAGTCTCATATTTTCTGGTCTTAAGCCATAAAGTTGCTTTGTACCACAACGGAGAGCAGTGTGACAAGCTGTTGAAAATAGCAAAGTGCTCACAATAATTTGTCGCGCACTGTATTTACGTATGTTTGCGTATGCCGTGCGGAAGCGGCCTTCAATCATAATTATTCGCACTTTGTGCGAACGTGCAAACTTACATACACACTCACGCATACGCTGACGTTTATGGTCACATACAAATACGTAGAGAGTAATATTTGCATGCCTGCATGTATGTGTGTGTCTGTCCATATGCATATATTTAAAACTGCACGCATTTTGATAAGACCCGCGCGTGTGTGTATGTGTGTTTATGCTATATAAAGCCGCAATAATTTGTACTACTCACAATCGTGTGGTGCAAATATTGATAAGCGTGTATAAAATTAGCCCAACTCCCGTTATCGTTGCTATAAAAAGGCGATCCACGCCAGGGAAGTGCGATACATGAATGCCGTTGAACAACAAAAAGGTTGAGTGCCAAAGTCAGGTCCAGTGAATTCAACGCAAACGCAGTGTTCGAAGGAAGGCAGGCGTTTTCCAGGCGATCAAGTCCACAACCGTTTAATATAAGAAACAAAAGGAGTTCCACAATGTACCACTTTGTAAGTATTTGAACTATTATGGAGGTTGCCTTTTACTAAAATCGATTAATTAAAGCTAATTCTTCGTCTTAATTTAGAACATAAAAGCAATTGTACTCTTTTCGTACGTACTACTTCTCGCTCTCCAAACGACGACTGCACGGCCGCTCAGCTCCCACGAACACAAGCCAGCCACACAGCAGCCTTACGGCTTTTTGCCAAAGACGAGAGACCGTGACATGGTCACTGAGTTCCCACACGCCGTCGATGAGCCAATACTACACGAATTGGATGCGGCTTTAATGAAATTGGCCAATGTTTATATGCAGGCGCTTTTCTCCGGCACACACACGGCTGAGTTGGAGGCGGAGTTGGATGCCTTGGAGCTGCGTCTCTACGATTTGTTAGACTCGCTTTATAGGGAGGACCGTATGCCGGAATATATGAAGTATGAGGCCGAGGTTACGCATCAAATGATTGTCTACAACTTGCTGAAGAGACTCTTTGGGTACGCAAGAGATGATGCGGCCGCGTAGAAAGCTGATGAAGTTGACGAAGGCAAGAAATGAAGATCGCGTGAGCGCCAGAGACAGCAGTAATAGCAGTAATGGGACTCGTAATGATCAGCTCGCCACACAGCTGACTTTTCTCGAAACAGTGACGTTATTGTGTCTGGCAAGGGATCAAATGGTGCATAAAACAGTTAGTGCTAAGTGCTTATGAAATTAGGGTTTTAAATGTGTGTTGTGGATTGAAAGAGATTACATTTAAAGGATGCTTCACTTGTAAGTCCAATCAGTGAAATTTCTCCATATGCAAATATTTATATATAAATCTTAAAGTTATTGCTCGAGGAGGATATGATGGTATGTACTTATTGCAGAGAGGTAAATTGCGCATAAATAAAGAGCAACTGAATGAAGTCCAAATGTTTTACTCCTAACTCATCCCTTAAATAAAAAAGTACTATTTTTTTTATAATGGGTTGTCGAGAAAGTCTTTTCGTATTTCTAAATAAATTTCAAATAATTTTTTTTTTTATATTTATAATGAACTTTAATAAACCAAATACATATGTACCATTTTGGCAGACCACTTTTTGCCATTTTTCCGCTAGAGACATTATGCCATCAGTTTAAAACTATCTGGTTTCTCGATCAAAAACTGCGTCAAGTAGAGTCATCAAAAATATGTGTGATGATTGCTTGCTTCAATCTCATCAGTTGTAGACAGTAAAATGTAGAATCAATCGTTCGACTAGGCTCAAGGGGAATGGTCGCTTTCCAATCCCACCAAACACTCAGCATAACCTTTCAAGGTGATCTCGGCTTTGCGACCATATGTTGAGCTTCACCACGTTTGGACCATGATCTTTTTCACAAATTATTGTTGTATTTGATCCACTTTTCGTCTCCCTTCGCTTCAGAAATGGTTCAATTTCATTTACTTTCAGCAAAGAATCCAGATGTTAATTCGGTTCATTAAATTTTTCACAGACAATTCAAGTGGTACCCAAATATCGAGCTTCTTTTTGTAGCCACCCGTTTTTAAATCATTCAAAACCGTTTGATGATAAATGCTAAGTTCCTTAGCGATGCCGTAGCTGCTTATGTGACTATCTTGGTCAATCTTTTTTATAATTTCATCGACTTTTTCAACGATAGGTCGACCAGAGCGAAGTGTATCTTTCACATCGAAATTTCCAAAACGGAAGCGAGCGAACCATTGTTGTGCTACACGAACTGATACAGCGTCGTCTCCGTAAACTTGATAAATTTCATTGGTGGTTTGCGTGGAATTCTTCCCTTTTTTGTTTATAAAAATTTCAGAATATAGCGAATTGCTTTATTATTTTCACTCATTTTTGAACAGCTGTAACTTTTTTTCAACTTCCCCGTATTTAATTTCGAAATTAAGTTTAAAGTCTCGCATTTTCAACACTATATGGAATGACACAATGAGTTTCGTAGCACTGGAGATATACGACTGCAACGACATTTATTTTGACAAAATACGAAAAGACTTTTTCGACTACCCAATATTATACTCACATCTCACTCCTTAAACAAAAAAGTAGTATTTTTAAATATTTTGAAAATTTATTTCCACTTTTGGTTTGTTTACACGTCATTCTTAAAGTACAAATTAAGGAATTAATTGCTCTACTTTACTCTCCATTTTTCTTGGCAAATGAATGCTCTCAAAAGAATTAAATTTATTTACAAATAATATTTGCATGTCTCTCATATAGAATTCAAAATACAATGCATTGTAATAAGAATAATCATTTCTCAAATAATTAATGAAATATAAGATTATAATTTCATAAACGCTCTTTTCTTAAAATATGATCACGTGTATATCCTAAAAGTATGCTTAACAAAAGAAATGACTTAAACATGCAGCAGTCAATGTGCGCTGACATTAATTTCTAACTGTATTTCAGTTTGAATTTTCAATAATGTGAAATTGGCTGCCTTGTATTGGTCGTCAGAACAAACAAAAAAAACAAGCGAAGATAAAATTGATTAAAATTAAAATATTTGACTTATTTGGTATTACTCGCTAAGTTAATCAAAACATCAAAATGAAAATATCCATTAAATCTATATAATATATACACATAAACATATGACAAATTTGAACAACCTTAGACGAGACTTAAAACATAAATAATCTCTTCACAATTAGATGAAGCACAAAAACAAAATATGCAAAACTTAAAGTGACGACGTAAGCGTTGGTATATACGAGTATGTACATGGGCGTAGGCTTACATCTGCCTCTTTCTATTGACCATAAGACTAAAATGCGAGTTTGCCGTGTTCCTTTTCAAAAATTACTTTCAACACTAATACATGTACAAAACATTCAAAAACAAACGTCAAAAATTAAATTGGCAAAGAAAAACCTTAAAACTTAACATTGACAAGTGTGTGAACAGAAAACAAAATAGTTGTTGTTGCACTGAAAAATCTCGATAAATTACTTCAAATTCATCAAAAAACCGTTAAGTTGGTCAGCTATTCAGCACGAATAGTTGACAGCTTCGTCGTTTGAAGCACACAGCACCGCAGCTCTGCCGTCTCTAAATCGCACTTTGCGCCAGACAAAGTCGACCAGCTCAGCGCTTCACCACGGTCGCCACATATTATCGCCGTCTTCTTTCAGCTCCTGCAATTTGTGCTTTTGCTTAACCAAAGTGGCCTCCGATGACGTCTCATTGCGTTTCGGCAAGTCCAAGGCAATTTTTTTGCTGGCTGGTGTCTCGCACGCATCGCTCGAGTCCGCTTCGTCGTCTAGCGAGCGTTTCAATGAACCGTTCAATTCGACGCCACTGTCGCTGCAATCGTTGTTGTTGCCACCGAGGCCGAGACTGCTGGTGCTAGTGTTGCAACTGTTGCCGGCGCTGCCGCTGGTGGAGGACACCTGTTGCTGTTGCAAATGCAGTGACAATTTGGCAGTGCTGCTGGCAGCTGACGAAAGCGATGCAGCGGAGCTGGTTAGCAGGGATGACTCGGCGCTGGTTGGTGTGGAAAAAACACCGGAGAAACTGTGCTCCTGTTGGTGGTCGCCGGTCACGTCGAGCGGTGGTGTGGCTGGACGCGAGCCAGTGAAGTCGGAGCTGGTGTGCATGAGTGAGTCTTCGCCCTGGCTAGACACCGATGAGATGGGACTGAGCGGCGGGCTGTTGGTGGCTGTGGAGCTTTGGTGGTGCAGTTGGTGTGCGGGTGCTGCAGCACGTTGTTGCTGTTGCTGCGTTTGCAGTGCGCTTGCAGCCAAGAAGCCGACATTGTTATTCAGCTGAGCGCCATTGACTGGAGCGGCTGCGTTCACCTGCAGTTGCGTTGGCGCAACTGGCGGTCTGCTGAAGGCGCTCAAACGCTTGTAGTTCGCCGCAAAGTCGTTGATGGGGATGCCTGTTGCGGGCATGGCTGTGGGTGCTGCAGTGCCTGTTGTTGCGCTCGCCGCTGGAGATATTGCCGCAGCGGCACTTCGGCCGTGCGGAAAGTTCACAAATGGTACGGCATTGTTGTTGTTACTCACAATATTCGCATGCGCTGTGGTCGGCATAATGAGTGCGAATTCGCCGGATGGCAAACGCGATGGTATCAATTGTACGCCACCCATTTGTACCGGTGGCATGGCCGACGCAGCTGCGGTGAGATTGTTGCCGAAACTGCCATTGTTGTTATTGTTGTTGTTTAGGTCTTGTGGCATCGGCGGAAAAAGCGCTGCAGGCGCGCCAGCAGCAGCCATTGCTAATGGATTAGCGGCCAAAGCGGCACCAAACAGACTGCTCGGGGCAGACATGCCGATGCCTAGTTGACCGCGATAGCCATTATTAAAATTGCTCATCGAGCCCAGTTGCTCCAAGTTACTGGCGCAGCTGTTGAGGTGATTGGTGAGACGCTGGCGAACCATAGCATCAACGCCGTCCAGTTGGTTAATGTAACGATTGACTTCCTCGGCGCATTCTATGAAGCCGGTCTTGAATTTGTGCACCACGGTCGGATCGGTTTGAATGGCCATGTTGAGCTGTTGTCGCTGAACGGATTGCAAGTGCTTTACCGTCATCTCCAGAATGTCGGCCTTCTCCAGTTTAGTGTGACGGGCGGGCTACAGAAGGGAAAGGAATGCTTCATAAGTATTTGCATAACAAGGTTTCTTTTAAAAAAACGGATAAGAGCGCCAAGTTTTAAAAATTATGAGTAAAATGAAAATAACCAATGGTTTCATTAGAAATAAATTAAGTTTTATTATTAAGTAACTAAACTAAAATGTGGCCTTTTTTTCGACACAAAATATTCTAGAAAGATTTGCTGCCGCTGGATTCTTTTTAACAAAACTCTAGTCTTGGGAATATACGAAAGGCTTCGTTATGACATGAGAGTATGCTTCAGCTCTAAGCTCCACAGCTCTTCGCGTTTGACGAAATGCTCTGCTATGCCTTCAAGTATTTCACACATTTCCGTGAATTGAAAATATTTTGAGCTCTCGCTTGTTGGCTGCTTTTTTCCATTAAGCTTCTAATTGATTGCAATTTGTACGAAAAATCCCATCATAAGCGTTAAGCGAAAAAGCCAGACCGCAGAGCACTTCGCCGAAAACACAGTGGGGACAGAATCGCAAGATGAAAGCGTAAAAGAGGTTCAGTATGCAACATACATGCACAAGCTCATAAGTATGTGCCACATAGGACCAAACTGACCACAAAACTGCTTATTTATGTTCGAGTTAACCGAGTCACTTAAAAATATCAGTACAATATTTGTTTTTGTATTTGGCTGCCAGAAGAAGCATTGATCGCTGATGATCGGCACACGATCGTGACAGACAACATAAAAATGAGCAAAAATAGCGAGCTGCCGGGCTGATGGGAGGCTGGAATGCAAGCGAAGCTCGATGAAACGCGAACGGGTGCGCTGTCAGGCGATGTGTGAAGCTACTTGTAGTCGGTGGCAGATCAGCCAAACACCTAGGCATCCACGTGTGTACATAGCAGAGATCACTTATGGACAGCCCGTGTGCTTTGCAACCGTCTGCAGCCGACGCTCAAAGCCAAAAGCCACTAGATGGCAAAGTGCAATTGTTCTGTGGTTTGTTGTCTTTTCACATTCGCATTGCTCTTATTTTGCCGATGATCTGCGCTCGAGTGAAGCGGCTCTTCGTAAAGCGCTGATCAATGCACATGCATACATACATACACACAAGCACATGCAACGTCCTCGTCGTTTTTCGCATATTTGCTTTTTTTGTCTCACTGCTGAATTTTGCTGATTCACAACTGCTCCACACGTTTCTTTGTTTGTGTGGGCTCATGTGTATGTGTGTGTGTGTGTGTGTGCTGACCAAGTTTCCCACGCAACACGTTTACCTTCGACTTGGTTTTGTTGTTGCTATCGTTAAGCGTGTTGTTGCTTATATTGTTTACCTTTGCTACTCCTTCTTCTGAAGTCTGAAAGCGAGCGCCGATCTGCCTCACGATCAGCAACTAAACTCAAGTTCGCTCTCAACCAAAGCGACGACGATTCGTGATAATGATGATCACATAATCATTATCATAGGCGGCATAATGGTCAATAGTGGTGCTTGTGTTGTTGGCGTTTTTTCTCACACTTAGCACTCGAAGGCGAGGTTTTGCAGAACAGCAGGATCATTTTATTTTTTTCGTTTTGCTTCCCAATATTTGTTCGTGTCTCATAAACACATGCAAGTAGTGCTTGTTGGTACGTTTTTTCTTGGATTCTCGCTTTTATTCAGCGTCACAATGACCCGAAACAGGTTCCCACTCAATGGCCTCGCAATTTTCTCATATTGCCCTTTAGCCTGAAACAAGTGATTCTATCATCGTCAGTCGTTCGCTTTTATCAGCGCCGCCAGTGCTGCCGCCGGCTTGTTCACACACACTCAAAGGACATGCGTTTTTTGCTGAACCATTCTTCCCCAACTACACACCACACTACACTACACGCTTTCTTCGATACGGTGTCTTTAAAAGAATTTTACACTCAATTTAATTGTTTATAATAACAAGGGAATATAAATTCCAACAACAAAACCGCAAGGCGTATTGGCGTGGCGCACCGCAGGACACTGCGGCTACAGCGAGTCACTGTCGGCGAGAGCATTAGCGTGCGAACCACTTGATCTTGTCATGATTTGTTGTTGTTGTTGTACTTTTTAATTGATTCTATTGAAATTTGACGCCACTCAGTAATTGATGGAAACAGTTTCATGGCACTTGCTCCGCCACGAATTAAGTATGGTAACCGTCTTATTAGTAAGTTGTAAAAGTTGGGAGGCTAAAGGCTTTGGTCGGACTTGCTTCGTGCAATGTGTACTTACATACATTTAAATATGCATATATGTAAGTGGAGGCTTGCAGAAAATGTCGAAATACTTTCAGCGAATTTACTTGCCCTATTGAACTCAGCAATTGATAATCTAGTATTCTATGATTTAATGCTTGTATTTGCTGCTGATCTTCACCGATCTTTTTGGAATGCGAACGCGCGTTGTGGTTTCGCGCGAAAGTCTATGTACAAAGTGGTCTAAATTTGCTTTATACACTTTAAGAGACTTAAGAGGATGTGTGCTAGAGATATTATCAGCAAGAGTTATCCTAGCTTCGTCCGTTATAACCTCAATGCAAAGAGTTTCCCATTGCGTTAGAGTAACTAAAATAGTTCTACAAGGCACTATTTGTCAGAGGGTCTAGGGTTTTTAAAGAAAGTGGCTTCAAGAACTTACGTCTTTCTTCATTGCTTCCAGTATTAGTGATTTCAGCTCGTTCAGGCAGTGATTTATGCGCGCTCGCCGTCGCTTCTCCATAATTGGCTTGTTCGTCTGCAAAAAAAAGAAGTAAAAAGTGAGCAGCATGTCTATTCTTTGAGACAGAAAGCTTACATGGTGGATAAAAATGTATGTATGGTAAGTTATTAGTATAGAGCAAGTGCAGTGAATGAGCTTGGATCGCCGGTTTAGCTTGGTTTATAAATTAGAGCTAGGAGCAAACTTTTACTTTCATTGGTGCTGAATTTCTTGGTTTAAATAATAGAGGCTGAAGATCTTTAGGTGTGATAAAAATAAGACTTGGGGCTATGAGTTAAGTTTCTAGGGGTTACCCGAGAGAAATATTCTATTTTCTTAGGAACATCATTTCAAAAAAGTGCCTTCCCCGTTTTTGAATGAGCACGGATAACAAAAAAAAGCAAATAAAAAACTCAAAAAAAAACAGAAGGGTAAGAGGAATTTAAAGAAAAAGCTTAAAAAAAATACAAATTTCAAGTTATTAAGGCAGGCTCCCCTGCTTTAGAGGCTTCAAGAAATCGATTTTTTTTTTAATTTTTTTGGGAGAGAAAGATATAATTTTTTAAAGTGAAATCTCTTAGGTTTATAGCTAGTATATATTTAAACATCATCCGAAAATTTTTTGGATACAAAATCTTCGATATTCTGGCAATTGCAATTGCCCGTTGCATCTCGAATGTGCATTCGTCAGACGGCGGGCAGAATGCAGTTCGCAATTTCAATTGGAAACAAAAAATTCAAAGAGATTCATATTTGTTAATAACGTAGCTTCTAGTGAAACTAAGAAAATTCCAAAAAAAAAGTGTAAAATTCAAAAAAAATTGAAAATTGAAAAAAGTTTTTTTTTATTAAAAAAATTTTACTTTATGTTGTTTAAAAATATGTTCAAACTCGACTTTTCTTAGTTTTTTAGTTTAAAAAAGATAATTTAATGCCAAAGATAATAAACTTTGTCCCAATTCCATATGACGTTTAGTTTTTTTTCTACCCTGCCAGCCAATTAAGAAAAATCGTAAAAATGAAAAAACGAGAAATCGCGCGTCAAAGTTTTCGCTTTCTGCCCAAGCGCTTATATATCTGCTAGATGCTCGGTCACTATTTCCCTTCTAGCGTCCACAATATTTCGAATTCCAATCTATAACTTTGGGGATATATTCTTAGATAATTTAAGCAAAAAAAAAATCGATTTTTTGAAACTTCTAAAGCAGGCTCCCTCCCTTACTAAATCACAGGAAAAAGCAAAATTTTGAAATTTCTCGCAGCAAGTTTCGAAATTGATGCGAAAGCAAAATATTTGCTCCAAGACTCTTTGTATCTAATTTTAACCATTTTACTCCAAAATATGGAAATTTCGCGGAACTGTTTAGTTTCGAAATTCGAAAGCAAACTGTTTGCTTCAAGACTCTTCGAATCCAATTTTACTTAATTGTCTCCAAAGAGTTGGGATATTGGAGCTTTCCGCGGAGCTTCCGTCATGAAATTGTTCGCTAATATTGAGCAAGATTTCTAGTTTTTTTTTTAAATCTATGTACCTTTCTCAGCTCGGCTTTCGATAGTCCATGCGGATTGGACATTTGACCCTGTCCGCTGCCGTTGGCACCGTTATAACTGTCGCTATAACCGTTAGAGCAATCGAAGTCATCGTCCGAATGATAATCGTTTTTGTAATCCATTTTTGTAGTTCCAACAATTGCAAGTTTCTGTTTATCCACTTATTTAACGATTTCGTACTCGAAAAGCACTTTTAACAGCAACAAAAATTTTTGGTATTTTTTTAATTAGCGACACATGCGCACACAGCAGTTTAAAATGGTTAAATTAAAATCTCCAAACACAACACTTAACAGAAAACTTTGGTCTACACAAGCGACTTAAGCGCAGTGCTTTTTCTTTTGCTCTTTATTGCACAAAATTTCTCAAAAACATTTTTCTTCAATCGTTTAGTAGCATTTTATTATTTTTTTGGCATGTTTTTTGTCGGTTTCACAACATTTAACGAATTCTGCAATTCGTAAACAAAACTCTTAGTACGAAATATACGCTTGCATGCTTTAGCGGTTCTTTTGCAGCGCGCACAACACACGACCACGCGCGTTCAACTCCAGCAGGATACTGATCATCAGGATAGCGCACACTCAGAACGATCCTTACGTTTGGCAGAACGGTGCTTACGAAGGCGCTGCCAATGGACGAGGATCGTCACAGCGCCTTTGACTAGCATGCGCACGAAGTCACCGTAGCCAGGCAGCAACTGCACACACGACTTGCACACGAACAAACGACGACTCGGCTCCTTTACGTATAGTATTTTCTCACGCTCAGCAAAACCGGCTGCCTTTGCACTTTTATTACCTGAGTGTCTGAGCTCGCTGCCAGCGCGCCAGTGAGTTATGGTGTGCCGTTTGTTGGCGTGTTGGTGCTGACGGCGGTGGTGGTGGTGTGTGTGTCGTGAGACTCACAACGGCACAACTAGACGTTCAGCCAGCCAACAAGACTGTTAGCCAAAGCGCACAGGTAAGGAGGCGCTGTTGTCTTCTTTGCAGTTTGTTGGATGTTTGTAAGTGTCTGCTGCGCTGGGAGGCGCTCGCAAAAATCGTTGAGTATGTGATAGCCGCGTCTGCGAAACTGCGCTTACTGCAACTGTGGCGGCGCGCTCAAGTCGCGAGTATGTGAATTGTGACGAAATGTATCGATGTTGTGGCAGCGACGGACGCAACATTCCAACGCGCGTTGTGCGAAGGGGGCGAAATTCCGCTGCATGGTCACTTTCCGGTTAAAGCGTGGATGTGGGTGAGTGTGTGTGCGTGTGTGGTTGTGCTTGCCACGTATATTACCCCTATTGTCATCATTTTTATCACAACATCAACGTGGTTACGGACACACCAACAGTTGTATTATATTGGGCTTTTCATTTATTTAAATGACGGATATGAGTGCTGAAATTGATACAGTGCAACGAAAGAGAAATCACTCAACTCAACTACAGAGATTTTAATTTATTCATATATGTTATATATATTATATGTTCACATATACATACATATATCAATTATACGAATCGGGTGTGTAAAGCCCCCGCTTAAGTGTAAAAATGTGATTTATTTTGCGGAAAAAGAACGCCAAGTACTAATTCAAAATATTTCAGCGGATGTGATGGCATGTGAAGAACTGTTATACTCATACATATATATACATACATGCCGTACATATGTATGCAAAGCGAAAGAGTTACACGAATTTAAAACGATTTCTACGATAATTTACACCTCAACCGCCGTGGAAAAATCTAAAAATCCACTTTTATCTCGGAATTGCGCTTTTCTCAACTTTCACTGGCCAAAATCAAAATATAAATAAATTTTATTTATTGAAAAGGACTATTTTTGTAAAAAAGGTGTCTGATATCGCAGCTATGACTTCTCTCATAATTGGTGAATTATTAAACGGCATCTTTCCAATATATGCACAAAGCAATTCGGTTTGCTCGCAGCTTCCCGACTCAAATCACCGCGCGTGTGAAGCAATCAAGGCGCACACACACGTAAGCAGCGTTCCTCGATTGGGGTGTCGGGTAGGTAAGAAAACTTTCTTTTGCTCTCACAATGCAATTGCACATATACACACACGCACACACACAGACACTTCGGGCTATGCATATGACGTGCCTCAATATCGACAGCTGCACTGCAAGACATATCAGAACTGAACTTGGGCTGTACTTAAGGAGGCAGGGTAGGTTGATCGGTCGGTCGAACGGTTGGTTGATTGCTACTTCGATATGGCGATATGGGGGTTGGGTTTTTGTGTGTGAGGCGCACATACTAAGATTAAGATTTCGGCACAAAAACAGCAACGAAAAAGCAGAAGTCATTAAGAGCGTTGGGATGAAGTTGACGGTGGGTTGCAGGCAATAACAACAGCTGTCGCAGCAATAATTAAAATTAGGCGTGGGAAAGTGTGAAATGCTTGAGGCTGAGACACCGATATAAATTCATAAATATATTGTATTTATGTGCGTTTACGGCTGATTCATTTAGTTTTATTTGTTGTAGGTCCCATACAATTTGCGCGAGTCAGACGCGTTGCTACTTTTATGGACAGCCACAAGGCGCCTGCGCACAAGTCGAATTGTAATTTTGAAAATTTGCAGCGTTCCGTATTTGGCAGCTGCGACGTTCGCATTGTGTGAAATAATAACAAATAGCAAACATTTAAAATCCTTGCCCGTACTCGGCGACGGAGTCTCTCTCCCACCGTATTTGCGCTCCACTCCATGGCCACTGTAGTAAATGCCACAAGGACCCACTCGCCTCAGTCTTTGTCCCGTCCATTGCATTTCTTAGACGGCGGTGATGTCAGCTTTTACTCTAACGAGGACATCAACCAATTGGACAGCTGCACGTTGCAATTAAGGAACCAGACATTCCAGGTGCATGTCCTCAAATCATAACCCTTAACACGTTTGCAGAGGTTGTCATCAAAATGGGGGTCACTTATTCGAGGCTGGTTTTTTTTCTTTTCATTGGTACGGGTTTTTATGTGGCAGGGACCAAGCCCAGCGTACAACCTTGGGGAAGCGGATGTTTTTTGGCTACCCAGAGGAGACTTGGTCTAGGACCAGAAGTCATGAACTGCTTCAGCCATATGTAAAAAAATCGTTTCTGGCCACTTTCAAGTGAATGGCGCTCAGAGAATTTTCCTTATTTGCGTGAACTTCTACTGCTATTGTGACTCTGGATGAAAAAATACCAAACTCTATTAGTCACTCATTATTCCCGTCTTGCTATATGGTGCAGAGACATGGATACATCCGATGAGTCGACCTTACGTGTTTTCGAAAGAAAGGATCTGCGGAATATTTATGGTTCTTTGCGCATTGGCCACGGCGAATATCGCATTCGATGAGATATACATTGACATAGTTCAGCGAATTAAAAGACAGCGGCTGCGTTGGCTCGGTCATGCCGTCCGTATAAACGAAAACACCACGGCTCTGAAAGTATTCGACGCAGTACCCGCTGGAGGAAGCAGAGGAAGAGAAAGACATCCACTTCATTGGTAAAATCAAGTGGAGAAGGAACTCGTTTCGCTTGGAATCTCCAATTGAGAAAAGAAGAGCCGACTAGCGCGCTGTTGTTAACTCGGCGGCACTTTACTCGCCTTCTATGCCAGTAAAAAAGAAGAATTATTTTAAGAATGACGCGCAGGGCCTTACTAGTTACCGACATATAACGATAAGCTGAATAATTTCATCTTCAATTACAATTTGTATATTTTTGCGAGGACTTGCGTTTCTGTGTGCAGGTGGCATAGATGTGCATTCTAGTATCGTCTATATAACTACATAAAATTCACAATTATTGGCACCATATTTTGCAAATCTCATTTATGAATGTTGAACGCACGATTTACACATTAAAATACGCAAGGATACGGCGTCTTCACGCGCACTGCGAGTTACAAGTAAAGACGTGTATATACATACATACAAATCTATGTATAAAATGCTATACTTGAAAGAACCCAGTGAAGTCCAATTTGGTTTTGTTTCAACTTCTTTTGGAAAAGTGTGAGAAGGCATAAACTGGGCGCAACGAACGGAATCAATAAGCCGCTGCCGCATTAAGAAGCATAATTTTTTATTACTCTTCATCTTATTTCCATGTGATCGTCAACCTTAACCTCAAAACGCATACGCGGCTGCCAGACGACCAGCCGACACATCGGCTCACCGGTAGCCCTTGCACAAATTGTGGGCCATGTGAGAGCTGCGGGCACGTTTCGTACGTGAATTTTTCGGCTGCCGCTTGGCAGACGCGTCCATGCGCCGCGTAGTTGGCACCGACGTTCGCCACCTCTTGTGGTGTTACAAACCATATATGTATATGCATATGTGTGCCTACGTGCGTACATGTGGATACATGATGCAACCGTGGCAGATCATTAATCCATGAATTAAGTTGTTGTGGCTGTGGTTCTTGCTTTCCGTTTATTTTTAGCTACTGCATTAAGGCGTAAACAATGTAAGGCTAATGTCTACCAAAGCTACCTGTGGGAACTTTTTTTGGGTTGTCTAACATCTGTTTCATTTTTAGTCATAAAAAGGATCGACTTTAAGGCAGAACAGAATTGAGCAATTAATTGACATTAACAACTGACTCACCGCTATAACGTCATATTAAAATAAAAATAAAATATGAGCACATAACACTAACATGTCTAAATGTGTGGATAAATCCGTCCCACGCCCAACTTTCCTTTGCCGTCCTGAGCTCATTGAGTCCTCACCGCTGAAAGCGTTCTCACCTCAGGTCTCGTCAAAACAAATTCCCATGCATGTCAAGTTGCAACGCCACCCCACTCGCGCTGCCACTCACACAGTCACACGCACGTATGCACCAACTCCCCTACCAGCTCGAGGGTTGCCCACATTCTGCCGTACACTGCTTTCGTTGTCTGTCTAATTTCAATATTTTAATTTCTAAAGCAACAAAAACAGACACACAACACTTGTCCTCTCATATTGCGGACGCGCCCTACACTTTAAAGTAGTTGTTGTACAAACGTCATACTTGTGTGTGTGCGTGTGTGTGTGGACTGCGCCTGCATGCCGATGCAACAAAACACCCTTGTAATTCCTTTACTTACGGACTGTTTTGCTTCCTTTACTTCCTTATATGCTTCCGTTGTTTCCTGCGGCCTGCGGCCTCCTTTATTTTATTATAAAATACATATTGTGTTTGTTTTTGTTTTCGCTTTTCAACGTTTAGTTGGTGTGTGTGGACGATGACTTCCCCCTTTTGCACGTGGACTTCGCTGTAAGCCCTTGCATGGAAGTTTAGACGGCACATCTGTGCGCTTGTCCTACAGCGCTCTGGCCTGCGCTGAGCTGAACTGCACTGCCTGTTGGCCCTCAGGTGAGCGTGAGAAAAAGTTTTTTGTGGGAAACTTTACATTTTTGTAAATGCATTCAACACATTCAACATTGCTGCGTATTCATGACTTTGTACAGTTGTTGTTTTAATTCCCAAAGTATAATATATTCGACCATTTGATTTCGACTTCTAGTTTCAATTGAAGTCATTGTCGCTAGACAAGAATGTACAGTTTGAGCTGGAAGCGGGTGTGCTAGGCTTTTATTCGAGTACGAATTAAATAATTGCGATAACATTTAACGTTCATCGCACAAAACATAACTACAAACCAACTATTCCAGCGTATCCCACAAATGATAACCAAATCTCAAAACTTTTCAACTATATTAACTAAACAGATTGTAAAAGTAAAGCAAGACCTCATTGGTTTAGTCCAAGCGACCTAAAAATTCCATGCTCATTTCGATCTTAACTTTAAGCACTTTTTAATTTGTTAAACACCTTCTTGCGCGTTTTCTAACACATTTGGCATTGCGCATCTGCTTTGGTACGCGGCAGACCAAGCGGTTCAAAAGATTTAAGGAACAAACCAGTGAACAAACAACAATCTACTCGACATCTAATTAACCACACAAAGCAAAGCATTAAATACCTTTGGCTCAACTCTTTCCGAATCGGAGCATTATACAACATTATATGAACATATACACGCACACCGCTTTGAAAGTCGTTTCTTGCCTTGCCTTCCGTTTTGGAGCCTACCGCATCTATCAAACGCTGAGCAATGGTATAAAGATTCAAAACGGTTGTTACTTTTGGTGTAACCGTCACTTTCTTGAAGATAAAGTCAATCTGACTGCAGCTGCTTTATGGCATGCGCGCGCGCCTCTGTTTATGTTTCGGATTTTCCTTTACATTCACTTTACAGCACGTTTGTACGTCTTGGCGCATGCCATTCGCCGCCTGCGATCAGCTGGCCGCGTTGTTGGTTTTTCCAATTTTCGACAATGATTCTACAATGGCGGCTGGATTTTCAATTGGGTCAAAATGCAGCCGGGCATATGCGCCTATGGTACACAATATCAAATAAAAATATTGCGTTGCGCATACATACATACACATATGTACATATGTACCTACATATATTGTATAGGTCATTATTTGGAACATTGTGATATGTGGCTGCACATCTAACGGACATTCCTATTTATTAGCACACGTGTGTGTTTGTATGTTGCCATTGCGCAATTTGCTGTGGCCTTTATAGGCCGACACCCTCCTTATTGACACATTTGGGTTATCTTTTAATAACCATTAATAAGCATTGTGCTCACTTCTAAGTCGGATTTCATTTGAACTCGAATATCAATCCAAGATTTCAGTGGATTAATGTTATTATTAAGGCCTTTACTTGGTAATTCAAATTTTGAAGATTCCCACAAAAGCTCTTCGGTGGCTAGAACCACTTACATACATAAATATTTGTGCACCTGCTTTCACAATTAGATGCCATTACGACTAAAGTCAAGCGACTGGAAATCCCGAAACTAGAAATAAGGAAAAAGTACAATTTGGCGAATCTTACAATTTAGTCTAGTAAAATCTATACGCACGCAAGAATTTTCTATTTTTATGTTCATACATATGTACATACATACATATGTATATGTGGTTTTGTGTGTCCAGCAAATAATTTGCGCAAAACTTCACTGAAACCAAATATTTTTCATAAACGCCATTTCTTTGAATCTAATGCCAAAAATATTTTATGTGCTGTTTGAAGAATTCTTTGATGGTGTTAGTGTGTTGAAATCTTCCCACACATTCTTTGTTATTGCAAGCTCACTGGAAGGAAATGAGCTTTACCGAATAACGGAAACGGATCAAAGTTTTGATTTGACAGTTCAAGTGTAATCGCAAAAGAAGGCAGTCGGTTCGTAATCTGCTGAAATTTCTGAAAATATATAAATTCGGTTTATACTAAAATGTGTGTGCAAAATTGTTAGTGCTAGTTCAAAAGGTCAAAAATAATAGAAGTGTTTCGAAAGCGTTATTCTTCCATATGCAAGTGTTAGTTTAATTTCTTCAATAGAATATTTCGTTTGGCGCGTTAGTCGGCGTTGGAGAAAGTCAATAGCAAGAAGATTTAAAGAAGAGAGCATAAAGGGAACGCGTGTTGAATGGTGAGTTTAGATGGATGCTTATAATCATTAAAATTATACATAGTATATAATTTGTGTACACCCAAGGAATGATGAATTATTTATTAATTAATCAATTGGTACAATAATACAAATGAATTAAATTTCGTATTCGTTTAAAATTAAGTGCATGCAAGTGCGTGGTGAATTGCAAATTTAGTATGAGCTGTAGGCGAATATGTGTTTGTATGAGTGAGAGTTTAAGTGAGTGCAGAACGTTTGTGAAAGAATAAGGAAAATCTATTAGCAGGATCGGACATATACTTCCGACATGCACTACATCTGATATTCATATGTCTTCATATATATATATATAGTTTTAAAAATAGGAAACAACGCCACAGAAACTGTGTGAATGTATACAAGCAGAAATTTAAACGGGAGAGTACACATTTTCGAGTTTCTCTTTTGCTTCACTTTCATTATGGCGCTAAACCATGTATCATTGCCATGCCAAAGTGAGCATTCATATAAATAATTGTTTTCGACACTTTATTGGTATGATTTCAGTATTTCACTACACTTTGAATATAATGAAAAAGAAAAATGTTTGAATTATGAATTTATTGCAATTACAAATTTTTCCATTTCAATTATTTTGTGTGTGTGCTTGTATGCCAAAACAAATGGAAAAATAGGCTGCGACAGCTAAATAATGCTAATCTTCTGTTTAGAATTCTATATTTGCACAGCAATAACACTTTTTCGTGTTTTTTATGTATAAAACCATAATTTTAAAATGTACAAATCTTTGGCTCATGTCTGGCAAGTCCGCAGCTGTCATTTCTGGAAAATGCACACATGTATTTAGCAATTGCACTGCGACGCTGACGTAAGCTTCGTTTGAGCGCAGAGAGTACTTTACGTTCTCTGGTTCACTGGAGTGAGAGCGGCCAACGACTTGCCTTCGTGCCTGCTTTCGCATGTGTGTCACGTATTAATGACTGGAATTTAGCCGACTGCTTTGTCTCTGTCTGACAAATAAGTAGTAGCTGCAGGTCGTGTATTTGGCTGGAGTCATTTCAGTGCGCGTTCGAATTTTGTTGACACAAATTGACATACAAAAGTGGGATATACGAAAAAGGCACAAGCGAATTGTAAAAAAAAAAACTCTTAAAACATAAAGGAAGAAAAATAGGTGTGACAGCGCGTTGTGAAGAAAATACATAATAATCGAATAAATTTGTGCAAAACTTATATTAAATTGTGTAGTAGGAACGCGTTGAAATAGTTGAAACGCGTGAAAAAGTTGCAGCATGCAAAGTCCGAGAACGAATGCAGTCAATGGAGCAATACAGTCGCTGCCCAGTACATTGGCTCAACTCGCGCTAAGGGATAAACAGCCTCCGCAGTTGCCACAGACACAGCCACCAAGCGTGCCCAACAAGAGTCATCTGGTCGAAGGCACCTCGACCACCAATGGCGGTGGAGGCGGTGTAGGTAGCAATGTAGCTGGCAGCGGCGTTGCCGATTCGAACAAAGTGACCACCGAGCTGCAGGAGAAAGAAAACCAAAATCAACTACAGCAGAAGCAGAAACCGCCACTGCCTGTGCGCAACAAACCAATGGAAATAGCGGGTTATGTCGGCTTCGCCAATCTGCCAAATCAAGTTTACCGTAAAGCGGTAAAACGTGGATTCGAGTTTACATTGATGGTTGTGGGTGCTAGTGGATTAGGCAAATCAACATTGATCAATTCCATGTTCTTAGCTGATATATATAATGCGGAACAATATCCTGGTCCATCACTACGTCGCAAGAAGACTGTTGCCGTAGAAGCTACGAAGGTGCTTCTCAAAGAGAATGGTGTAAATTTAACGCTCACTGTAGTTGACACACCTGGCTTTGGTGACGCTGTCGATAACACAAATTGTTGGGTTCCCATACTTGAATATGTTGACAACAAATACGAGGAATACTTGACTGCTGAGTCACGCGTCTACCGCAAACAGATTCCAGATAATAGAGTACATTGCTGTTTGTATTTCATTGCGCCATCCGGACATGGTTTGCGACCATTAGACATCGCTTGCATGCAGAGTCTCTCTGACAAAGTGAATCTCGTGCCCATCATATCCAAAGCGGACACAATGACACCAGATGAGGTGCATCTATTCAAAAAACAAATTCTCAATGAAATTGCACAGCACAAAATTAAAATATACGACTTCCCTTCCACTATCGAAGATGCAGCCGAGGAGGGAAAAACAGCACAGAATTTGCGCGTACGCGTGCCATTTGCTGTTGTGGGTGCCAATTCCATAATTGAAATGGATGGCAAGAAAGTACGTGGCCGGCGTTATCCTTGGGGTTTGGTTGAAGTGGAAAATCTAGCTCATTGCGACTTTATCGCGCTACGCAACATGGTTATACGCACACATTTACAGGATTTGAAAGATGTTACCAACAATGTGCACTACGAAAATTATCGTTGCCGCAAATTATCTGAGCTTGGTCTAGTCGATGGCAAAGCACGCTTATCAAATAAAAACCCCTTGACACAAATGGAAGAAGAAAAACGCGAACATGAGCTAAAAATGAAGAAAATGGAAGCCGAAATGGAACAAGTGTTCGATATGAAAGTGAAGGAGAAAATGCAGAAATTGAAGGATTCTGAGCTTGAGTTAGCGCGACGTCACGAGGAACGCAAAAAAGCGCTGGAATTGCAAGTGCGAGAGCTTGAGGAGAAGAGGCGCGAATTCGAGCGAGAAAAGAAGGAATGGGAGGAAGCTAATCATATCACACTTGAGGAATTGAAGCGACGCAGTCTTGGCGCTAACAGTAGTAGCGACAATGTTGATGGCAAAAAGGAGAAGAAAAAGAAGGGACTGTTCTAAATTTTAAAGCACTAATCCTAGAAACAGTATTCGAGTAACTAGAAACACACAAAGTAGCAGAAGAGAAGTTAATGAAAAAATCAAAGTAAAAGCAAAGCGAAGAAAGACCAGCTGATGCGGGTGGCCGAGAAGGTAATACGATGACGATAACGATGATGATTATATGTAGACGATGACGATGTTCATGACGAATTGTGTTAAGTAATAAAATACCTAAAATTGTATTTAAAATACTACTTTACAAAGCAAGCAACCGAAGCAAACACACAACCCTTAAAACGATTCCCCAACCCCCTCAGCTAATACACGAGTATCGTTCATACTCCTTGCATTAATTATAACACTATTACCTACTATACATACCTACATAAATATAATAAAATATATATAATAAAGTCTTCTTTAGTTTAAAATTTGTACTGATTTTACTACATATTAACCTCCCCATAGATGTTCTACTTTAAACACTCATGGTTACCTCGATTGGCTCCTGCGTTGCTCCTTTATTTTCATAATTTTCCTAGGCAGTTGCTTATTTTATACATATGTATATTATTATGATCGCGGCTTCTACTTCTATATGATAATTGTTGCCCGTTCCCGCGTTGCTGCTGATAAATTTATTTATTGAACGGTAGTCATAATTGATATGGAACACACGACGCATACACAGTTGATGCATCTTCTGTATATTTTCAACACATTAGCGAAGTGACGTGAGAATCTACATACACATATGCATATGTAGATATGTACAATGACTGTTTTGTGCGGTTGACAGCGGGGCTAGACGTTGTATCAACCAAAATTTGTTTTGATAATTAACACAGACTTGTCGCTAGATCATTCAGTGGATCATTTAGTGGATATGCTCCACTCGCGTGCCACTAACTGACATTTTGTTGTATTTAGCAGCGGACAATTAACATTTGATTGAAAGGCAGTATGTACATATGTATGTACAATAGGAATTAACCAGCTAATGTATTTTTACGAAACGAAGTCAAAAGGTACATATATTTTGTAGAATTGTTTTATTCATATGTTTGTGGGATAGATTTTGTATATGGGACATGTTTGTGCATATGTATGTGTACTCATGCAAGTATTGGTTACTGATTAGCGTTTCTCAATTGCATTTCGAAATTCCGTTTAATTCAAACTATTTTTTTTTATCGGAACGAGTGTTTCACATATAAAAAGTGGCTTATAAAATTATTAATAATGAAGTTAGTGAAAAATATATAATAAGTTAATAATCTTCGGAAGGCATTTTGGTATTTGCACCAATTTGAAAATTTATTCCGCTCAACAACTAAATAAAAGTAAATAAAATCAGTGCACGGCAATTAAACCTCTATACAATAAGTCATTACCCCGCTATGTGCATTCTTGTATGTATGTGTCTGTGTATGTACATGCATATGTATGCATTCAAAGAAAGCACATATTTGTTTGTATATTCATGCCTGCGCGCATATGGAGTGACATATGCACATATGTGGACAGGCCGTGTCACTGGTATTGTTGACGCTGTCTCCCGTCCAATTCCAGCACAGCGCATTCCATATAAAGAAGTTACTTAGAAATTACTTAGCGGTTTCGTTAAGCATTTTGCGCCGAAGCAATGTGCCGCTGATCAATGAACGTTTCACGCCAATGTATGTATGAGTATGTACATATGTTTGGAACGAGTGGTCAGTCGAGAGTTTCGAAAGAAGCGACCGTTAAGTGGGCAAATCAAAGAGGGGTAAAGAGTTCGTTAGACTGCCAAATACATACCGCCGAACGAACGCTTGATTGGGTGGCAGGAATTTATTAATAAATGTAGACACACATACCATAATTCATCAGTTATTGGTGTGCATACATATGCACATACATATACACAAGCATAATTATAAATATGAATCTTTGCTTTGCATGAGTCAAACTTACACATACCTCCGTACAAATGTATGTATGTATGTATATGCGGGCGCTCAACGATTAATATACACTTTCATTAGCGCGAAAACAAAGCAAAAGCAAATTCATTCGCTAAGTTCGCGTTGAAGTCAGAAACCCCGATGAGCATCACTAAAACAATTTCAGACATATTTATCTACAAATAAACTCAATTATGGCTATAATTATATGTGGTTGACTCAGCCAACTGAAAATCAAAATTTATTAATGCACTAAGTTAAAAAGTTCCAAAAAAACAAATTTTTTTAAGTTTCTGGTAATTTTATATTAGAGTGCATTTTCGGCAACTTTTCCTGTTGGGTCTGTTGCGCCATTATTTTAGTGAAAGGTTTAAAAATATAAGCAATTGGCTGCTATGCCCCCATCGAATCGAGGCTTTTTACCGTTCTGCCTGCTTGCCTTTCTGGCATTATTTGGAAATGCATGCAGTAGACGCTCCGTTCAGCCACTCCTCCCCCTCCAAACGGACGCCGGCATGGCCACTCGCGTCATGTTGCAATCGCTAGCGTCGCTCACTCAAAGCCAAACGCTTGTAAATGCATTTCAAAAACGTTCTTACTCGTACTTTATTGGCATATTTTGGTTTGGTTTTTGTGCTGTTGTTACAATGCCCCATCGAGCAGCCGCTGATAAGCTATAGGGGGAAACGTATAAACAAAATGAAAAACGAAAACAAAACACTATAAAATAAATATAGCAATAGCAACAACAGCATATCGGAAATTATTGGGTCGCGAACGCCAAGGCATGCACGCCTAAAATCATGCACACATACTTACACATTGTATGTATGTGAATGTACTTATGTGCTTGTGTATTCAAGTATTCAAATATTTCTTTGCATATGGATTTGTATGTATGTATGTAAAAAGTACTTGGTACATACAAACATACAGCACCTACGGCTGCGTATATAAAAGTACATACATATGTATGTATGTGTATAGAAATTCTTGAGGAAATGCTTTTACCGATCTAAAAAATCCCAATAGTGGCAGAATATAAATGGTACCTACATATGTTTCAGATCGAACAACTAGTATCTAACTGCCATAAAAGCTTTCCAAACAAAATCGAGATGAACATCTTACAGGGTTTGTCCGGAAAGTAATAGGACAGTCGATTTAAAAAAAATTATTGAACCAATTCTTTAGAAACTTTCAAAATAGAGTCCTTCCGCGTCGATGCAGCGCTGCCAGTGCGATTTCCAAGCATTGAGGAAGTCACGGAAGGCATTCTGCGGAATAGGCTTGAGAGCCGAGGTGCATGCTGCTTAGTCGCTGTCGTCTCAAAATTCTTGCCTTTCATCGGCCTTTTCAGGCAAGGAAACAAAAAAAAGTCCCGGCGGGCACTCTCACACATGTTCAAATTTTCCTAATACACTTCCACTCGCCGCAATTTCTGGTCGTCAGTGAGCACTATTGGGACCATTTCGCGCACACCTTGCGCATGTTCAAGTGCTCCGTCACAACGCCATGAACCACAGATTTCGATAAACTTAACATCTTGGCAATTAAACGAATATTTAGTCGACGAGTCACATTGTCGGTGTTTGTCGAAGTCACAGATCTCCCAGCAGGGTCTTCATCAGCGACCTCTTCCCGGTCCTCTAAAAAAGCCTGGTGCCCACGAAACACACCACTTCTTTCTAAAGCATTATCTGGGTAAGCCTGCTTGATCATATCAAACGTCTCTGTCGCAGATTTACCGAGTTTCACACAGAATTTTATCGCGTGCCTCTGCTCAAACGAACGTTGAATTTTCGGCTTGCACCACTCACAGAAACACGGCGCGCGAAAATGTTTGTTCTGACCCTCCAGCCGCTCGTTCGTTAACAAGGAACGCCCTCTACTGAATCCAGTCGGTGCGCGCACGCTCCGAAGTACAGTCGCGTCGGAAGAAAATCAGTCCTATAACTTTCCGGACAAGCATTGTATTATATCCCTTTATACCATAAGAAATGCAGCTGTGAAGGGTACTACGAAGGTTACGTTTTATATTTCAGAATTTGGCAACTCTAAGTCAAAGCATTTCCAAACAAAGGGTTGCCTTGTTATTTTTGGAATTGGATATGTCACAACCATATCACTGGATCAACGCAGAACAGTAATTTCTGAATGGTGTACAACCATTTGTTTTCCAGTTGTCTTTCAAGAAATTGGGAAAATCAATCGCCGAAGACGACCACGAAAATACGAGCTTTCAGACATCGACTAAAACAACTCCATTTTTGAGCACTCAAAAGATCGATTTGCTGAGTAATTCATCGTATAGTCCTGACTTGACACCGAATCACTTCTTCTTATTCCCGTACGTGGAGACACATCAATCAGAGTGGCAAAAGTCCTTCGAGAATTGGCTCAAACGCATAAGTAGAGTTAGGTAGAGCTTCTGGTCACGTTTTTGTTATATTCCGATTTCGCACGACAAATTAATCCTGTCTCCGGTCGGTTGTTCTACTCGTAGGTATTTGATGTGCCACAAGTATTTGGGTCATTCTTGGTTAATAGCTGCTACTTTGTGGAATGATGTAACTGTTTTTGGTGAAGGGTGGACAAGCATGAGCCTCTAAACTGTGTTCCGAATTCCAACTTATCTGTACTAGATATTCATTGCAAGCTTGTAAAGTCATAATTTTTGCTTTACTAAGTACATACCGTTTTACACAAGTATGTAATTTTGGATATTTCTTAATAATTCCGTTTCCTGACCTCAGTTCCCTGCAGAATCGGTGGATTGGACTGCTCCTTCAACACAAAGCCCTTTTTGACAATTGAATGACACTAAAAATTAATCATGCAGCTGGAGGAGATGCCCAACGATTCGAAACCACAATGCAAAGATAATTGCTCACCAGCTTTGCAGCTTTGTCAAGGTTTATTGTAAGAATTTTTGAAAGCAAACACTTTCCCGCATGCAAAAACGTTACGAGTAAAGTGACCTACTTACTTACTTGTGTACATATGTATGTATGTACTAACTGTTTGCTAGACAATTTTTGGTTTTCACGCTCATTTGGTAACCGTAATCCTTATTTGTATACCATATGTATGTATGTATGTATACATGTATGTAAGTGAGCACATGCGAAATTCAATTTTTGACAGCTTTTGTTCTTTCAGTGCGTGAGAATGTGTGTGTGTGTTTGTGTATGCGAAATCTGTTTTCAGGGCCATTTTTTGCAGAAGCTTTTAACGCCTTTGATTTTGACACTTTATCCATTTAACGTCATACATTCATACATGCACTTTGTGGCTGCCATCGAGTTCGACCGCAAAACGTTTAGCTGCAAAGTGTCCATTTAACAATCTCAGCCCTTTACAACGATGAGTTGAAAGCGCTCGAAGACTTCACGAATTACATAAGCGTCGAGAAGCACAAATCACTACCACGTACTCAATTAATTTGTATATGTGTGTGTATATTTGAATATTTTCGGCTCTTAATTTATATGATTCCCATCATTCGTGTGATCCCTTCGGGCAATGGTCAGCAACAACTGTTCTCCTGACAAGCGGATAGCAGCGACGCCGACCAATTTGAATGCCAATTTCATAATAACAGTTGCTTAATGAATTGTAATTTTAATGGTCACTTTACGGACGGCATGCTGAGATCGCTCATTTCGAGTGTCCGACTGAGCATGCGAAAGCAAAAACTACGAACTTTTCGGAGGCAAAATCTAACGATCTAACGCCTGCGCTGATTGCCAAAGATATCCCTAACTATCTTTTTGCTTTGGAATTCTTATTCTGCATTTTTATATTTTCACACAGCAATCTTGCCAATTAACTCCCTATAAAATAAATAGTTGCTTTCCTCATTTACTTCCCCGCTTTGATCACATTTCACGTTACTCCAGTTAATTTTTAATATTTATGTCCCCTTCTAATTGGCGCTTTGTTCCCAACTCTCCTAAGGACTTTCCTTTCATGTTTATTTTAAAAATAAATATTTGAATAGCAATAGATAGGGTCCCCTAAAGCAAACGCTTGGCTGCACACCTAATCACCCCACATTATAGTCTCATTTCCGCTCGTCGAATTCCTTTAAAGGCAATGCTCATGACTTGTGTGAACGTGTGAGCGCCGACTTGTTGATCCTAGCGGTGCGTGAGTCACTAAAACAAGAACACAGATCGTGGGGCTGAAGTATGGACATACACCATACCTTTGTGTATATTTGTTTGTGCATCTATGAATGCTTGAGGCTTGCCTGCATGTCCTTAGTGACAGTTAAAGTCAGCGCTAATTTGCTTTGGCCCCTGGCTTTGCTCATTGAACTCCAAAAGTGTCGATGGAGTGGGGATGACAGAGAGTTCTCACACATTGTCATCGGTGAAAGAGTGGGACAGTTGAGCGAGCTTAAGTGAATCGTAAAATTATAAAATAAATAGCTAATGAATTAAAATAGAAGCTAATGTTTTCTTAGCATCTTTTAATTTGAGCTGAGCGTGGTTTGGGCCACGTGTTTACAGGGCCCAGTTTACAGGGTCTGTCCGGATAGTAATAGGACTGATTTTCTTCCGCCGCGACTGTACTTCAGAGCGTGCGCTCACCGACTGGATTCGGTAGAGGGTGTTCCTAGCTAACGAATGAGCAGCTGGTCAGTTGTCTTCGAGTCTTCGAGGAGTGGTGCCAGCCGAAAATACAACGTTCGTTACAGCAGAGGTTCGCGATTAAATTCAGTGTGAAACTCGGTAAATCTGATGATGATCAAGCAGGCTTAACCAGATGTTGCTTTAGCAAGAAGTGGTGTTTCGGTGGCACCAGGTCTTTTTGGAGGGCCGTGAAGAGGTCGCCGATGAATGATCAAATCCAAAGTGAAAACGATGCTCATTGTTTTTTTGACATCAAAGGCATCGTCCACCATGAATTTGTTCCTTCTGGACAAACCGTGAATGCCAAGCTTTACGTGGAAGTCCTCAAGAGACTCAAACGAAGGGTCAGTGGTCCGACAAGACATCGCAGCCGATTGGAAGTTACACCACGACAACGCTCCGGCTCACACCGCCTTTCTTGTGAACAGCTACCTAACCAAGGCCGGCATCCCAACGCTTCCGCAGCCGCTCTACAGCAAAGATGTGGTCCCCTCGGACTTTTTTTGTTTCCTTGCCTGAAAAGGCCGATGAAAGGCAAGCATTTTGATATGACAGAGGGCATCCAAGTAGCATGCATCTCGGGTCTCAAGGCTATTTCGGAGAACGCCTTCCGTGACGTCTTCAATGATTGGAAATTGCGCTGGCAGCAGCGATTGGTTCAATAAATTTTTTTAAATTGACTCAGTCCAATTTCTTTCCGGACAAACCTTGTATATCCTTCCAATATCACTCACATTTCAATAAAAATAAATTTAAAAAATTCTTTGGTCCTTTCTAACTTACGAATCGGCATAATTTTGAAAAATTTTCATATGATTCTAAGCATTTGCCCGTCTTACAAGGCGTCACTCGTGTAGATAAGGATTTGAACGCAGATAAGACATACTAGAAGTGCTATCTCCTTTTGGTTCCCATGCCGATTAGCATGGAAATTCTACTGCGACCATAAATCATGTACTTTATGCCGAGATACATAGATAACAACCCGCATAAGAAAGACTGCGTTCGGGAAGTGGCAACAACCAGTGCAAGAGCAACAACAAAAGCGAAATGAGAAAATTGTGAATAAAGGATAACACTTGTATGCATAAAAATTTGCGCTGACAAGCAAAGTAACACCTACAAAAGCCAAAAAACAGTCACACCACACATACCTTCATACATACATACACACACGCTCGCATGCACATCGGCGAGCATTGCAATGAGCGAAGGAGAATGAGCGGCGCAGGACACCTGTTAATGTTAATGCCAATGAAAATATGAACTGAAATGAAATGAGTTGGCATGAATATACATATATACATACATAAATACATACTCGTATGTGCGAGTAAACTGTTTAAATAATGTGGGAAAAAGGAGCGCTGGCACAACAACAATACGCCAGTGAAGAGCGGAGCGCCAAGACATGCAAAATATTCCCAGGGACTTCTGAAGAAATTAAATACGTTTGTATGTCTGTATGTAATGCATAAAAATGAAAATATATGATCAATGCGAACGGTTTAAGTGGTTGAGATCAATAGTTCGAAAAATTCCCACAGTTGAGATAACGACAGGTCGCAATTTAAAGTGTGTATGTGTGCATGTGTGAGTGCGTGTTTGCAAATAAAAAATATAACTGCATATAGACATGAAACGGTATTCCAATTTACGCTTACAAAACGGTGAATCCCCATATCAATCACCCATCTCGTATTCCCGTTGATAAAACGTGGAGACTTCGTGCTCGTGTGTGTGCAAGGAGCGCACACTTCCAGCGTGTGTGCCAGAATGTGAAGAAGAGGGAATCCCACGAAGCACATGCATCGGTAGAAACAGGCTTAGGAAATGCAGATTTTACGTGCTAGCAAGATCTTTAGTGACATGATTTCGTTTTGGGGCATTTCCGGTTGCGCCCACATAGGTATACTTTATATTATATACATATGTATGTAGATAGCGAACTCTGTAATAATTAATATAGAGGTTATGTACTACGAGTTTATAACCCTTTGCTGTCATTACAGTTATTTTGAAGAGTTAAGTAACTCGTATTACTTGTTATACCTTTAACTTAACAGGGCATACTAAGTTTGCCACGAAGTTCGCAACGCCCTGAAGAAAAATTCGGAGACCCAATAAAATATATGTATATCTAAATGATCAGTATCCTAAGCTGAGTCGAGTTTACTCCGTCCGTCTGTCCGATTGTGTTTACGAGAACTGGCCCCTCAGTTTCTGAGATATCGATCTGAAATTTTGAACATGTTCTTTCCTCCACAAGAATCTGTTTATTTGTCGGAAAGGCTGATATCGGATCACCATAGCATATAGCCGTTTAATTTGACGAGATATCTTTACAAAATTCGGCATAGCTTACTTTCTAAAGCAACGCTTTAATACCTGAAGAAATTTTTCAGATCGGATCGGATCGGAGCTGTCATACAAACTGAATGAACGGAAACAAGTTTTTGTAATGAATTTTTACAAAAACTTTGTTTGTGAGAAGCCACGGAAGTTCCAAAATTCTTCAATACGCTTTTTGAGGAAATTGATAGTAAATTTACAAGACATCTTATTAAAAACGAAAAAACAATTTTTCTAGTTTTACTTTTGACAAATTTTCAGAAATTTTTTATAATGGATTTCATACATACATTTTTGAAAATTTGGAGAAATAAAAGTATTTGTTACATTGGTCTTGACACGTCGCTAGACAAAGCTAGAAAATGCATCTTTAAATTCTATCACTATTTTTAAGAAAGATGTAAGCCAAAAGATATAAGAAATTAAAAGGCTGAGGAGTATTCGAGTAAAAATTAATATTTTTCATTGTTATTCAGATTATTTCATTGTGAGTGTACAACTCTTTATCTTTTACAATAAATTTTGTAAAAAAATTTGTTGAAGTTTTTTTCTGAATATTAAAAAACAGCGAAGATCGTTTTGCCGCCCCCCAAGACGTTGCGCCCGGGGCGACGGCCCCCTTCGCCTTAAAAATAATGAGTAATATTTGTTCGATCTTGGTGGATGACAACTCTTTAACACCGAACAAAGTGGAGAAAACGGAACACAGATCGTTTATAAAATCTACAATAGAACTCCGCTATGATACTGAAATTAGCAGAGCTTAATACATATTTTTAATGGATCTTGGAATTGAGTGCTATTTTAAAAATCTGTGGAAGGTGCAATATTAAAGTAAATAGCGGAAATATTTTAAAAACTATTTTAATTAAATTTTCACATATTTATTTGACTCTGTTTTCTAAGACCATCTGCGTCGATTAGAGGAAAGAATACTGTATGCAGTTGCACATTCTTTAATAATCACATTCTTGAATAAACAGCAGCTCGCTGAAATAAATGCATACATACACATATACATACATACTTATAAGTATTGAATACTTGTGTAATGCACTCATCTCTACGAGTTAACAGAAAAAAATGTGCGATCAGACAGACTCCTACAGACTCTTAGAAAACCTTAGAACGGCTCGAAGTCCGTCAATAATTTTCTAGTGCAAGTACATACATACATCTTTTATTTTTTCAAGTTTCAATGCAATAAAAATATAGAAAAAAATGACATTTGAACATTGATTTTGTACTGTTAATAGGCCTTTGATCGCAAGTGCGCTGCATTCTAAAATGTATGACAGTACAAAAATATTTAATATTAGTCATTAATCTCGTAGAAAACACTTTTCTTCATCTCCACTTCTGAATGAGTGTTTAGCGCGAACAGCTATTGTGAAGCACATTCGTTGTCGCGAAAAGCGTAGGTGAATCGGTTTCCGTTAAATGAATCATTTATAACAGGTCAATTGAAAAGTCCCCGGTCTAACATAGTAAACCATATTTTTGGGGAAAATTAGTTTTTTTACATTCAACAAAGTTCCCTTTAAGGCTGATAATCTGATTATAGCGACCGTCTAACTTTTCAATAGCATTTTTGTATTACGATTAGTCCTTTGCTTCAAAATAGACCTCTGTTTCGGCGATCACCTCGTCATTCGACAAAAATTTCTTCTCAACGAGCATTTTTTTGAGATCTGAGAAAAGTAATTTGACGTTGAGGGTCTGATTTGTAGAACACAGCTGATGCGGAAGCAACTCGAAGCCCAGTTCAGGAGTTTTTTTCCATCATTTCCACTGATTTTTGAAAAATCACTTCCATTTTCTTCCAATGCGGCAGTTTTTTCGGCGATTTCATCGTTCAAACGGTCTAATAACGCTTGCGAATAGTCGCTGGTTCTTTCTTTTTCAAGGTAATCAGAATTATTTCTTACGTATCCCAAAATACAGACGACATAACCTTGTCAGCCGAATGTTGCGTTTCTCAACGATTTGTAGTGCTTTGGAGCCTGTTCATCGTGTGCAGTCCACACGGATGACTGTCGATTGGACTTTGGAGTGAAATGATGGAGCCATGTTTCATCCGTTGTCACATATCGATGCAAAAACTCTGGTTTCTTACACTTGAACATCTACAAACACTGCTCCGAATCATCAACTAGTCGCTGTTTTTGGTGAAAAGATAGCTCCCGCGGCAACCACTTTGCACAGAGCTTTCTCATACCCAAATCCATGCGCCTTTTGAAAGATATGGCTAACTAAAAATCCTATTTAATTTCAGTAGCGCCATCTATGTGTCAGGCCGGGGACTTTTCAATTGACCTGTTATACATACATACTATGTATGTGCCTTAAATAATATTTGTACCTAACCCGTAATTTTTTACTTAAAAGTAGATGCATTTATATATTATATACTTATAAGGCATCTAAACAATTCTATAACCTCAGCCAAAAATGTAACTAGACGAATATTTCATTTTCATTCCTTCTCTAGCATTATGCACTACAACTTTTTATATCGGCTGCCTTTCGGTAATTTCTACATATTTATGCATGTATTTTGTTCCTAAGAGAGGGGTCTATGGCCCAATCTCCCACATCCGCATGTGACAGTAAATCAGATCACTCAATTATTCTCAATCAAGCCAAGGAAAAGTGTGCGCGTAGTGCCATCGCTGACAGCTCGGCTTTCGGACATATGCATCAGCGGCTCATTGAGCTATCTAAGGCTGCTAGTGAAAACATATCGCAAAGAGCAAATGTTGGACCACTCACGACAGCCTTGGAAAAGTCGACGAGCAATTATTCATAATAATAATAAACAAACGACGACTGTCATACATAAATACATACAAACAACAAATGTTAGGGAAGGGTCGGGCTGGCGTTCATTGACAGTGCCAGCATTTCGGCATTTTTGTGTGGAATGTGGCATAAGATATTTATATTCAAAAATTTATATTAGAGATATTTCCAAATTTTGAATTTTTCAAGTTAATGATTCTTCCTGCTACATAAAATCTACGAAAAGTCAGTGCCGTGGGAACATGCCCTGTATTTTCCAAGCTAAAACTAAACAACGGCAACAAGCTTAGCATCCCTACCACGTATCGCTGCACTTTGTACGTACTTCTGTATACTCGTATGTATGTATGTGAGAGCTCTTTACAAATTAACTTATGAATGAATTCATTGTCGCACGCTCACTCGTCTCTTCCTGTGTTAAGTCGTGGGTTTATTTACTCATTTTTTCTACAAAACACTTTTGCTCACGAGCAATCAATTGCCGCTACGCGTTCTATTTGAAAATGTTGTGCCATGTTGTTATTGCTGTAATGCTATAAAACGTGCAATTTATGCATGAAAACTGTGACAAGTGGTTCTTAGTTGCTCGTCAGCAGTTTCCCGACAATCACACTCATCGTCAAACAGCCAATTGGTCACACCCACTCGCCCGCCCGCTGCCCGCTCGGTTCGCTCCTTCTTTTGCTCTTGTGCTCAGTTGTCTGTGTCACTGACATAACTTTCCGTTGCATCAGCCAATTCAGACTAATTCAGAGCAGTCAACTTGTAAGCTTGTCGCCCTTTATTCGTGTGTGTACTCGTGTTTGTGAGTGTAATTTGTAAGAAAGTAGCTTTCTCCCCTGTAGTTTAGACAGTGTTCGCACCCTTTTTCAGCAATTTGTTGGAACGTTGCCAATTATTGGCAGAAAATTCGTTTTGTTTGACGATGAAGTGGATTTAGTGATCTCGTATCGATGGAAAATGGAATACAAGTATCAATTAAGTGGCGGAAGAGGTTACTGCTTTTGATTTTGTGTGATGTGTTAAATGGAAATTGGTTGAAGCGGTCGTGTGCGGCAAAAATTCTATATAAGAAAAATATGTTTTGGTACGAAAATAGAATTAATAAGAAAAACAGTTACTTTGGGTTGCACCGAAGGTTATACCCTGCACTGCTGCGTTTTTTATAGCATAAAGAGGTATAAAAAAACTTAATCTTGATTTAGATAGTTCAGTTTGTATGGCAGCTATATGCTATAGGGGTCCAATCTGAACAATTTCTTCGAAGATTGCATTATTGTCTGAGAAAATACTTCATGCCAAATTTCGTAAAGATATCTCGTCAAATGTAAAAGTTTTCTATACTTGCATTTGATTCCGATCCTTCAGTTTGTATGACAGCTATATGCTATAGTGGTCCGATATCGGCGGTTGCGACAAATAGGCAACTCCTTAGTAAGAAAATGAAGTGAGCAAAATTTCAGAACGATAACTCGAAAACTGAGGAAACAGTTCGCTTATATACAGACGGTCAGGGTCTTCGCCGTTTCCTTTTGGATGTCACAAACTGCGTGGCAAACTTAATACACCTTGTTTAGGGTATAAAATCTCGGAAGTTGCAGCGGAAAGATCAGAAGGAGCTTTAAATATGGGGTTTCAAAACTCAAAAGACAGTCAGCTACATCGAAATCAAAAATGCAGTGTAATCTTACAATTCCATTCAAGTTCGATGTATATCTTACTACTGCTGAAATGTAATATTCCTAAAAAGGCTCGGCTAATACAGATTAGCAGAAATTCTATAACAACTTTTAGCTCAAGAGTTTTTAAAAAAAACTCTAAGAACATTTGAGATAACTCTTAGGTCAATGAGATCGATAGGAACGTAAACGGCAGCAATTAACGTAGTTAAGTTGTTTCCAGAGTTAACATAGTCTTGACATTTTTTTTTGACGAAAAATAAGTTTGTATATTTGAGGTTATGATAGTTCAGAAAGTGGGAACAAAACCAGTTTGGAACGGTGCATATATGGAATTTATTATACTCCTTCTCCGACACTTTATGCTTCAGCCCATCACTACGGCAATTACTTTATGCCCAGAGACTAATCGAAATGCTGTCCACAAATTGTTGGTTAGCAGCAAAACTAAACTGATCAGTCTCAGTGTTTGCCACTTCTCCGAAGCTGCACCGTCGGATGTCCATTTTGATGCGTAGATATCTTTTCTACTAACACCAGCGGGAAGTTCTCAGCTCGTTAGCGAAGTTGTGTGAGGCCAAGGTGCTAAGTTGGCTAAGTTGCTAGCGTTCTGTTGTCAGCGCAGCGCAGCACGACAGCGTCCAACTTGAAGAGATGTTTCATCAACAAATTTCCGCGAAAGAAAGCCGTATAACCGAGAGGTTTGCTACGCTTTTCTTCGCTGAGGGTAACATATTATCGCTGTCTATTGACACGACACGACACGTAGCGACCTCCGAGCAAACACTGGATGGTGGACCAGTTTAACACAATGCCACTAATTGGTGTTTTTGGGTTTTTTCCAACAGAGTTCGAAAGTTGCTATTGCGACGTTTGTCGTTTTTGTGTGCGCTCTTCCTTTGAGAAAATGCGAAATTTTACGCGAGTGCCGGCAGGAGGCCCACGCCAACAAACCGATAACTAAGTAGGAATATGTGGAAGATTATAAAACCAACAATCGCTTTGGCTAACGGCCTGCCTGCGTGCTGGTAAGAGATTCTGCGAAGCCGCGTTTGGCCAGGTAGTGTTTGCGGAGCGCGTAGCCGAAGCGATGGTAGTGGCGATTGTTGAGCGTAACACACAAAACCGCCCACGACAAGGATTTCGTCAATATTTTTAGTATTCGAAGATAATGTCAACTGAATGGAATGGCTAAAGTGAGCATGTATGCACGACATTTGTGTGTGTGTGAGTGTACAACGCGAACTATTCAATATTTATGAGCACATTGTTTTCTAATTTTTTCTTATTTTAGTCAAGAATGACGGTAATAATTGTACATAATTTCGCATTTTCGTTTGTTTGTTAACAAATTTGGCGATGTTCTTTTACGAAGGATGTCTTTTTATACGAATTTTTGGAATATTTCCAAAAATAAGTATGTCTTATATTCATAAGAGCGTCTCTATATGCAGCAGAGAGGTCACGAAAATGACGGCCAGCTGAAAGTTTCTATGCTAATGTGACAAAAACAGCTGCAATTAAAATTCAATAAATATTTTTGTGTACTTAAAAACGCTTGGCGAACATAAAGAAGCGCTTCGCTCACGGCAAGGACACTTGCGAGCGGCACTTAGTTGAACTATCGCCGTTAATGATGGATCATTTGTAGGAAATTAATTCGAAAATATTTTCAGCCGCTTTTTGCACTGCAGCAAAGGTTTCGTGCTCTGGAACACTAAGTACCACTGCTCCGGACTTCAGGCGAACTCAACAATACCAGGAAAATCAGAAAATATAATAACTGCATACCCTAACAGTTATTAGAGAGAAAATAGAGCGCACTCAGCTGCTCGATTTGCCTGAAGAAATAATTTTGCTGTAATCAGTTATGATCGTTCATGTGAAACACACGTCAGACGCATTCCTTCAGAGCCTTGATAAAAGAAATGCGCAATTTCTGCCAAGAAATACATTACAGCTAACCATTTTATCGAAGAAATCAGAGACCCACCCCAAAAGTTGGCTGTTACGTACACATTTCAGGTGGCGTGCTTACAAAAACCATTGCGCAATAACACAGCGCCACGGTCGGCGGCGCATGCGCCTTGCCGACCCCTTGCCATCAACGAAAATTCAAATTCCAACGCCTCGTCGTGAGCCAGCGCTGGCAAACAAAATGGCTGGAGCGTGTCCTTGCGCACTTCAGTCGCCGTAACAAAAACTTTCACACGCGTTCGCCACCAGGAAGCGTTATCGAAGTAATCGTAAAGGAAAAGGCAATGCAGCCAAGCGCAATTGAAAAGGGAGAAAATGTAAGGGCCCTCGCCCTTTATTGTAGTGACACAAGATTGACAAAAGTCTCGGAGACTTGCCATTCAGGCTTTTTATTGTACTTATACGAGTATGTACGTGTGGTTGTGCGTTCGGATTTCATGATATGAAAATTATTTTGCGCATGAAAAGATTCTTGTTTTCCAAATTATATTTATTTGTTTCAACTTTCCCCTCACCGCTGGCGTCTTATGATCGCACGCAACAATTGTTCAAACCATGAGTTATATGTATGTATGTATGTATATACAAATGTGAGTATGACTGCTTGTGCCTTGGTCTACTTTTTTATGTTTATCGCAAGTAAGAGTGTCCGGGGGTGCATGAAGCACGGCAACTTCTTGCGCTCAGCCAGAAATGCCATGCTTGACGGATTGCGACAGCTGTCGTGTAAAGAATCGCTCGGTCGACCCGCCTGCCAGGCGTTTGTTGGGCTGCTTAATGTTGCTTGGCAGTGAAATTGCTATTTTTTACACCGCAATCCTTTTACTGCCTCAAAAGAAAACTTTGCTATTTGCTCTGGTTGTGAGGAGTTGTTTAAGGGTGGGCTAAAGTGGAAGTAGAAGGAAAAATCTAAATATGAGAAGCGATCAAACTTCCTTATGTTATGTACATATGTATGTCTTCAAGCGAAATTACTACTCGGTAGCGAAATGGTTACCAGCGAGAATGATTAAGACAAGATTGCGGCACAGAATGTCATAAATGGAACGAACTGTCAGACATTCATGGTAATTAATCCTGACGTTTATGACGTCAATAATCGATATATTCAGCTGCCAACTGCAGTCAAAAAGTTTAGCGGGATGACAGTGTCGTAATCTTTATTAGCATCACTCTTGCTTCCCAGCAAGTTGTTACTAAGAGATATAGATATTAGTTTGCACGTCCTCACTGAACGGTTAGACGAGCTTCTTTTATGTTACATGCTGATTTCGGTAGGACTTTTGACGTTGCCTATAGTAGACTGACCTTCTATTTCCTCTCGATATCTTCGGTTTCTATTTGCGGTACTAACTGTTCTCTACTTCACATCACTATTGAATCCCATAAGCAAAATAATTGATATGCATGAACGCAGCATATAAAAGCGCAAAGTAAATTGGAGAATCTTTGTTCCTAAAGCCACCCCTTCTTCGGTTGCTCTTTACAACACCAAAGTCGTAATTCGCTTAAGCTGCGCCTGAAATGAGACTTTGTCTTACCAATCATAGTTTCTTGGCGCAGGCAAAATGTCGCTCGTTTGCGAGTTCTGCGCATGCGCACAAGAGGAACTATTACCAGAAGTATACGAGTACAAGCAACAAATATTTAAATTGATTCAACCGCTATAACAATACATACGCACAAACTCGCGTATTTTTATATATGCTTCTAATTATAATTTTTCCTTTGCACCAGGGTACAGTTATTTGCGATTCGATACATGCGCTGCAAATGGTAGCGGCTTTCTACGGCGCTCAGCAGTCACAAGCCAAGCGCACACCTGGTCACACGCAAAGAGTCCATAACTTCAATGTAGTTTTCTATTATTTCACCCTACTCAATTTCCTTAATTTTTTATTACTTCTCCTTGTTGCATGGAACCCTTGTCTTATACGGTATCATGTTTGTGGCAAGCATACACATATATGTGTGTATGTAGTATATGCAAATGAGTCTAGTTTCTGCGAAGTTTGAGGCAAATGTGTCATACTAGACTTGACATTTCTTTAGACGAAGTTAGGTTAGTCTTAAATGTGATCAGTACTACCCTGCCTGATCAGCATAGCTTTACGAAAACAACAATGTGATATGAGGTGATTATAACTTGAGGAAGAGGTAGTTGACTTGCATTTCAGACTGAAAACTATTCAAGAAGAGCGTTTGTGAATTAGAAAATTAAGAAGAAACAAGTAAGGAAGAGCGGAAATACCTTCAGGTGCATAAGGTTTGTAAGTTATACTATATCGGGTTTAGAACAAATTGTCACCCGATTTTATACATTCTTAGAACAAATATGCAACTTTTTAAGAAAAAAACACGCTCTCTCAATCTTATTAATATAGCTCACAAATATTGGCTGATGTATGCGGTATAAAGTCACCTGGAAAGGATTCTCTCGAAATTTCTGTTATATATGTCAGAGAATGACCGATATTTTCGATAAAATATTTTCGCAATTGGAAATTTGATCCACATATTCGGTATCCGGGGACTTGAATAGTTTTCGTCCGATTTGGACACTTTAGGGTCATAAGCTGGCCTACTTAAATTGAGCCATTCGGGCAAAGTTAGTGCCGATATATTCATTGGTGCCTCATTAGTTTACTGGAAAGGTAAAGAATCAGATGGCATTTAAAACTTGGTTATAGGGGATGTAGGCGTGGTTATAGTCAGAATTTGTTTGTTTTCGCACTGGAAGATAGGAATGTCAAGGCAATATTATATCCCAAATTTGGTCGAAATCGGTCGACTTTGTGAGATATGGCTTTTCACTGAAATGCGATCGATCGTCCATCGCCGATTTTTGACCCCGGCCCCTATAAAGTTTCTTGTACCACCCAGGTGTAAAATTTAATGTCTCTGGCATTACTGTACCGTTATACGGGGAGTGAGCGGGTTTATGATCCGGCTTCAACCATTTTATCACTGTCGGTAGGAGTTCTTATAGGATTTATTTTGAGCGATTTTAGGTTGAATGGTTTGGTATATATGTAGGTACGTTAAACCTATTAGGGGCCCTTGATAATGCGATCCCCTGTTCTTTATCTTAATTTAGTGCTTAGTTAGTGGTCCGATTACGCTTACGAACTCGTCCTCTTTTTTTTCCCAAAGAATCTGTGAACCAAGCTTCATAACGATATATAAATTTTTACTCAAGGTATCACTTGCACAGGCAGACAGAAGGACCGACGGACGAACAGACAGTCACTCGTATTTCAACTCGTCTGTGATAGATATGTGATTCAAACAACCGTTAGGTGAACTAAATTACTATACTCTGTAGCAACTGAAGCTCGCTAAGGAGCTGCGGTGGCTCCTTAAATGACTAATTTAAAGAAAATAACAGCTAACTGATACATAAATACATCATCCAGCGCTGACCCATCCAAAATTAATGCAATAACTTGTTTTGGGGTGAAAAGGTGGAATTTTCCAAGAAAGTAAAGGCAGAATATGAAAATGAAAAAAGGCGCTGCGCCCATACGCGTTCGATCCGACAGTCTTTAGACCTTATTTTACTAGATATTTGTACACGCTGGTTTCGGTGTTGTCAACACAGCATGACAAGTGCACTTTCCCATGCTCATTTACTCCAATTTCTCTACGCCAAACATTTCAACAACGTGTGAACATTCCCCATCGTTTTCCTCTGCTTCTTCTTCTTCCTCTCCTTCTGAATATATAAATACAATTTGACTTATTAGTCTAAGCGTCCTTTTGTTCTCTGCATTCCACTGCACAAGTGCATGTATGCGATCGTGCTGATAACACCGATACCGCTATTGCGGCCGCCGAACCGAGCAGGTCTACCTGAGCGAGCCGGCCAGTTAGGCCAAACGCTGCGTGAGAATCTATTCCATTTTGCGTGTTTATGCATTTAATTTGATCCTTTTCGCTGTTGCTCCTTCCATGCTTCGTGCACTTGTTTCGTGTGAATGTGCGTGTGTTTGTGTGCGTTTGAAAGGATATTGCGCTGCTTTGGAATGTGATAAATGAAGGAGAGCAATAAATGGGCAAATATTCGTAGGAATATATTCTCAAGTAGGCGCTACCATTTATTGATTCACAACGAATAAGATCGAGTGTGATAAACACAATAAAAAATGCACTGTAGGTGATCGGGTTCGGTCTGATCCTTCCCATAAACTTTGTGTGCGCTGCGATGTGCTCACTGCTCTGTGTGCAGTTCACACGCACTTGTTCTCTGCCGCTTTGCCGATTTGTTTTCGTTGGCTGTTTTGATCGAAATAATTCCGAGAAGTTTTTTGTTCGCAGGATAATGGGGATTATTATTGGTGGCTGTGAAAATAAAGAAATTGTGTCAAAACTATAATTGGGAATGCCTTTCAGCGCTTGTTTGTTTGCACAGCGACTGTATAATTAAATTAATTCTCTGCTTGAAGGCTGAGAAAATGTATAATTTGTGGAATGTACAATATTTAAATCCTGAAAAAGTGAGAATGTATAAAAAATAATAGTTGTAAAAAATAAGAAAAAATGTTAATTTGGATACCGAGGCTATAATAAAGCCTTCAAAATACAAATATTGTTATTTCATTATGGAAAGACGGCTTAACAACGCTTGCAAGTCGTTCAACTTTATCACGAAAATTCACATACGTGATGTGATTCGCGCGCTTAGCTTAAATTATGGTCAACATAATCGGTCCACTGAGCGCACTATTCGCAACATCATCACCTATCTTGAGACCCTGGACTCATTATTGGATAATATTCGACTGAATAGGCCAAGTCCATCCAGCAGTGAAGAAAATATAACAACCGTAGCTGAGAGTGTACACGAAGACCGTGAAGAATCGATTCGGCGTCGTTCGCAGCCACTCGGACTGACGTATGGCGCATTTTACGTCGAGATCTTAAATTGAAAGCATACAAAGTACAGCTAGTGCAAGAACTGAAGACGCTCGACCTCCCCAAGTGACATCACTTCGCCCTATGGACTCTTGAAATGTTCCAAGATGATCCGACGGTTTCAAGGCAAATTTTGTTCAGCGACGATACCCATTTCTGGCTCAATCGGTGCGCAGAAAAGCAAAATTACTGCATTTGAGATGAAAAGCAACCTAAAGAAATTCAAGAGCTGCCTTTTCATTCAGAGAAACAACTTTTTGGAGTGGCTTATGAGCCGGTAACAAGAGATCCATATTTCTTCAAAAATGATGCCGCTGTGAACGTAACCGTCAATGGCGACCGTTATCGCGCCATGATAATCGATTATTCGATGCCTAAAATTGAAGCCCGTGATCTCGGCTACATTGAGTTTCAACAAGCCGGCGCTACTTCCTACACATCGTATCAATCAATGGATTTATTGAGAGAATACTTCAGTTAGCAGACAATTTCACGTTTTGGGCCTGTCGTTTGGCCATCGAGATCGTATATATTATACCGTTAGATTTTTCCTGTGGGGATATGTAAAGCCTTAGGTCTATTCGGACAATACTGCTTTAATTCAGGCCTCACGCGAGTCGAAATGCTCGAAAGAGCCTTCGAAAATTGGACTCAACTGATGGACCATCTGAGACGTAGCTGCGGTCAACATTTGAAAGAGATAATCTTCATAAAATAAATGCCAAATAATGTTCTTTTGAACGATAATAAACGATAGCCATTAAATTTCAAGTTTCTGTGACTTTTATTTATAAAACCTCTTTATATTTGTATATTTTATAAGGTCTTTGACGTTTCCTTTTGAGAAAAAGGAGCAAGCGCAATATCGATATGTAATAGAGTTTTCATTTTAACTCCTCAACCCTATTCAATCGACTAATCAGTTCGCACTGTGGAATTAATATCCACAGCAGTCATTATAAGGCAATGGCCTTGAAGCCATCTCAACTAGTGGTGAGGCAACTCTTTGTCGACGCAGCTGCTTAACTGCCTGGTTTGCCAAATCAATTCCTTCGGCACACAACGATTTTTCCGTGAAATATTTACATTGGCATAGTGTTTCTAATTGCGCATATCCTTGAATATCCTGCGTAAGCTCACTAAGTAAACACTACATTACCACTTTTCAGCGCTTATTGTGTCAGAAAGGCTGCAGAGTGACGAATTTGAAAAAGTTAAATTCTACGATCCGGTTAATGAGCGAAAATCCTTGAACGGCAAAGGATTCCTAGCAACTAACGACTTCGGTGCGTGTCGCTCATGACCCAAGCATTGTGCAAACAAAGATGGTCAAAGTGATTATTTACCTTTGAGTTGTCGTTTGTGTGCGCTGAATGCAAATTCGTGGAAAGCCGAGCGTAAGGCTACGTCAAAGGATAATGCGGCAAAGTGTTGCAAGTCAGTTAAAGTTGCAAATGATTGCAGTGTTAACGGCAGTTAACGCGAATTTGTCAGAGATTGCGTTTGTCTGCTAAAGATCATGTACGAGTCCTGGCTCGCAAGTGAGGATTTCGACTAAGGATACTCGTATGTGGCAGTAAGAATGCAATGTAGAATCGGATTGTAGGCACTTTTTGCCGAATTGTTGCATAATATTTGAGATTCGAAGGGTTTCCAGTTATTTACAGCTGATCTAGAATGCAATTCACGCCCTGAAGAATACACAAGGTTGCGTAAATTTTGTAGAAAGAGTCATTTGCACGCAACAGAAGTAGCATTTTCTGAATTCTCCCGTTTATTTTGTATGCAGAAAGGATGCTAATGGATTCTGAGATTTTTTCGGTTGAAAAAATAAAATAAAATTGCATAAGCGGCGCATATTGTATTGAACCCTGTCTGCTGTTTTTTTCGAAAAAAGGCTATTAGGAAACATGTTGAATCGGAAAAGGTAAAGTTTTAGAATTGCATAAGTGACGTGCGCCCAAAGAATTAGTTTTGCTCATGGAAAAATGCAACGGAGTAGGTCTTTTGAGTTCTACGGCAGAAAAAATTCTACGAACTCCGTCAAATCGGCACATTTTATTATGAACAACTCTCTCTTTCTTTCCCTCTCTCTCTCTCTGGGAAAGAGTTTAAAAAAAAACCAAGAATTCCTATTGGGATTGACAATAACATACATATGTACATATACTCCAAAGAAACTGTCACAATAATGTCTCCAATAGAAACCAGCGGAGATTCTGTACATTTTTAATAGAAAATAATAAGATCCTTGGTCCTTATGATTATTTTATGATAAAACGCCAATTTCATACACTTCAAAGGTCGATATTAGCATTGGGCTAGCTTTTACCACCCTTCAGAGAGATGTCTTTTAAAAGGCTTTACTTTCTTTGAAAGTAGTCTCACCTCCTTCCCATTAAAACGCATGGAAAAGATTAAAGATCAGAAAATAAGATCGATGGCGCTGAAGGTCGCACCATTACATGTGAGTCAACATGCTTACAAAACAGGTAGATCAACTAATCCACTAGTAGTTAAACTCGGAAATCCAGAATTCCGTGGATAATGGAGGGAGACGATGTGCTCTTTCTTGCCATCGAAGTTGCTTTTGGCAATGCATCTCACATAAGTGTAACCAAAGCACTGGAGAAAAGGTATGTGGCAGCTCCAGTATGCAGAGACCGTACTGCGCGCAACATTAGGTGGAATCACAAAGATTATCATTCTAAGAGTCTCAGCACGACAATAGGCTGTCTCTCAGGGTGGAGTATTATCCCCTTATAATGGTGTCTAGTCGTGGTTGAGCTTCTTGTGTTGCACACCAACTACTGGACACTGTAGGCTCAAGAAGTACCTATCATCGAGCCGGAAACTCCCGAGCATCTATTGCTAGACTACACATCAGACTGTAGACGCAGGATAAAGGTCCTTGGATCCATGTATCCGAGTGAGTATCACATGACCTCAATAGTATCCAGCAGGGCACTGGAATTTATTAGTGTGCTGGGCCCAATGGACCTCACACATCTTTGATGACTCGGCAAAAACTGGGAGAGCTTGGCTGGAAAGTTCTAATGCACCCACCATATAGCGCTGACCTTGCACCATTGGCCTACCATTTGTTTCGGTCAATTAAGAACTCCCTTAATGGAGTAAAGTTGGCTTCAATAGAAGCCTGTGAAATCTACTTGTCGCAGTTTTTCGCCGAGAAACCAGAAAAGTTTTACATTGATGGAATAATGTCTCTAGTGGAAAAATGGACAAAAAGTGGTCTACCAAAATGGTACATATTTGGTTCATTAAAGTTCATTATAAATATTAAAAAAAAATAAGTTGAAGTTTGATTAGAAATACGAAAAGCCTTTTTCGACTGCCCAATATATTATTTTCTTTGTGATGATTTTTCAAAAGAATACCTTCGAAATACAGGTGTCAATATGTATTTGTAGATGTATTGATAATCTCAATGTTACCGAGAAAAGTATCTTCTGAATGCAAATACATCTGTACTTACTCACTTACGTAAACATTCAAAAGTGTTTCAGTGCATTTTACCGCAGCGCAGCACCAAATCCCAGCTAAGCTGTTTGTTTACAAATAATCTTCGGCTTTCTTCAGCTACTGCATTCCTCTCATCCGCTAATTTGATATTTTCTCAGCGTCCATTTCCTCGCATATCCCTTCTCATGCACTTGTCTCGCTGCCTACGGTCGATGCACTCGCTCACACACACACACACCCACACAGCGCTGAGGGTGGGCGTAGCGGAGGAGCAACTCGAGTTTTTTACCTTTCTTGTTGCCATGGCAGCCTCTTGTGGATTCCCACAGTGTGAAATACGGTTTTTGCAACTCAGTTGCTCCTCTACTTTTTGTACTTCCTTTCGCTTGCATATTCCTTTCAACATAATTATTGTCTTCTTCGGCTTGAGCCTCTGGGATGTGTGTGGGTATGTGGTGGATTCTTGCTGTTCGGCGTTTTGCATTTGCATTGTTCGTTTTGCTGTGCAATTTGTTGTTGCACCGGAAGGAAATTTCATGCGGTTTCACTGGGAAACGCATATTGTTTCGGTGGCGGAACTGTTTTTTTGCTGTTGCTTCCCATAGGGTCCCATAAAGGGTATTTGTTTGATTAGATAAATGTGACAATTTACGTTTCCTCCAAAGAAGAGTGCAGAGAACAAGTCCGATTGTTGATTGTGTGGCAGTTTCGGTACACTTTTGTGAATTCTTTGAATGAGTTCAAGGTGAGATGTTACGGAAGATTTTACACCGAATGTTTAGAGGGTGTGGGAACTAATGACATGTTGAGAAAGCAATCAGAAAAATTGATTGTTTTAATTTTTATTGTAGCATTTTTAGTTCATAAAAATGTATTTTCTATTCCAAGTGTTTATAACCTTAAATTATGATAAAAAATTGTCATTAAAATTGCATTATAGGCAAATCTTTTCATCAGAATGAAAATAATGAAAAGCTAATATCGAGTTGTTAAAAAAATATGGATTTGTAAATAACAAAGCCACAACTGCGAATGAAACTCTAGGAAAGTTGTGGTCAAAGCTTCACGTATCAAGCTTTCATAAAACATGCTGAATTGAAAGCTCGTGAATATTTCAAAAGCTTTCACCACTGCTAAAACGAATGATTTAGTGATTTCAGAGCAAGCATTCGAGAATTATATGTCCGAATGTTATAGGTTATAGAAGAATGTGACCAAATTAATTCTCATCTTATAAACTAGACTTTATTTCTTCTGAAATGTATAATATTTATGCAGTCAGTAATTTCTTTTGCCACGACGTTACTGACTGCATAAATACATATAAATACATGAAAATATTTCAATATAATTTGTAAAAATAACAAAAACACATTCAAATGTTGAGAAAGTATGTTAATGATGACTTGTAATGGGTCAGTGGAGCTCCCACGCATTTCAATAGCTATGTAAATACTTACAAATGTATAAATAATGTGGGCTAATGTTAGAAAATCGTAATTGGATACGCATAAATGAAGGAGAAGACACTTGAGTCACTACGCTCAAGGACAGCAAAACATGGCTCAGCACTTACGGTACCTCTAGGCAGGTAGTGGTCATATAACCCATGTTAATCTATGCGGAATTCAAGTATTTTTGTATCTATAAGTGCATGTGTACATTAAAAGATCAAATTGTACACACACATGCATGGAACCCTTCGTGCAATAGCCTTCAATATCCTTGCTGCCTTCCTTTTGTAGGTTGTGGATTTTGGGCACTGCGTTAATTGAATTTGCTGTGATTTGGAATCTCTCGTTGCTCAAGTTGCATAAGACAAAAAAATTGACGCATTCTTCCACATATGGCATTACAACTTCTTCTTCTGCGCGGTCACTTTTTACTTCTTTTTTTGTTTTCTTATTTCAATGCTGAAAAGGACATGCATTTATCATTCGCCTGTTGCATGAATTTCTTTGTTGTATTACAACAAATACATATTATTGTTGCAACCATAAACTGATAAATAATACATTTTATAGACATTTGAACGAAAGAAAGGGCAGTGACCACCACGAACGCCTTGGACCGGACCTCCCTTACCTTTGGCATTAAGTGTGTAATGCATTCCTCCGAATGTAAGGGCAAAGCAGAATAGCAGAACACACAAGGGAGCTCACCTGCACCGCTATTGCAGCACGACAGCTACATATTTATTTTTATATGCCTTTTGATACCACTTCAGTGCTGAGTGGCGGCGTAGGAACCTGCAATTATTGATAGACAAACACTCTCACCCTCCTACTTGAATCGGTTTCTTCCTTCCTTCCTTGATCGCCTTCGACATTCATGTGTTTCATTGAGCTGGCTGGAATGTGCCGCTATGTTTGAGTGCGACTTCTTGCGTGTTGTTGGACTCCGTTGTTCCGGTTTCTTGATTTCTCCACTTTGTCGAATTGACTGGCCTTTTGACGTCCATTTATGACGCGTTAGACACACAGCCATACATGGTAATTGTTGTTGCTGCCACTTCCGGTTTGTGTGCGTGCTGCGTCAGTTGCGTTTTGATCACTGCATGAAGGAAGGGAAGGAATTGTGGCATCAAGTGTTTTCTCCTTTACTTTTCTAAAGAATTAATTATAAATTTTGATTTGCTGGAATTTTGAATTTGAACATCTGTTTAACGTTGGAAACACACATGTATCTATGTGTGTGTGAAGAGCAGAGTCTTCTTGCAAGTTTTTAAGGTTATTGACAGTTTTGTAAAAATTGCTTGTCATATTAGGTCCTTATGCGTTTAGAGAGGGTTCACTTGCCCAGCACTTGTGCACCATCACGGCCTGAAGGCTTGAAGTCTACGCTAGTTTCTGGAGTATGTCTTGTTGGTGCGAGCAGTCGGCGTCTAGCTAAGGTTGAGGCAGAATTGGAAAGTGAATTTGGAGTAGAGAGTGAAAAACGCTAATTGAGACCTATAAGCATGGGGCTTTTCATCTGGCCTCGTGTATTGCTGTTACATAGCGGTAGTTAAGCAAATTTTGCTTTACGGAGCCAAGGTTTGATGGATCAGCAAAAAGCTCCTACAGAGAACCGATGTAGAGGATACATCCATCGACCGCGCCAACAGCGGCACCAGAAAAGTTACTCAAATCAGCTGTAAAATTGGCATCGCTAGGTGAATTCTCCACAAGGACCTTCGGACACAACTCAATAAGCAGGGGTTGGTGGATAAAATAGCCACATACCCTCACGCTTTATTCGGGAGAGGAGGTTTCATGTCACAGCATGTCACACTAAAAGAGGGTGGATGGCGCAGGAACATGCGAATTCCCAGCGGAACTTATAGCAGTTTTATGTAGACGGATCAAAAATGGCAAATGGAGTTAAACACGGAATCTATTGCTTAGAGCTAGATATCAGGTAATTCTTCCAGCTTCTTGAATACTTCAGTATTTTCCAGGCGGAAGTATTCGCGATCAGGAAAGTGGCTGAGATAGCCAACAACGCAGGAAACATAAAAAAGATCTATATATACGTCAATTGCTCTGTGGACATTAAGGCAATAATCTCACATTGCATTACGCCAGAGAATGTCCTTGGAACCAAGAAGTTAGTTGATGTGGTGGCTGCCGGTAATCGGCTACATACATATTGGGGTCCGGGAAACGAATTAGCTGTTCAGGCTGCCAAAAGTACCATCCGTCTGACTATCGAACCGGAACAGGAAAGGCGGATGTCACTAAAACCAATATACAGTGAAACTTCCGAAAGGGCCAACAGACAGATCAAGGCGAGATGGATTGTCTAAGAGACATGTAGCGTCGCCTACATTATATGCAAGAGCCCCGAAGGAAAACAGGGAAGCTTTTTACTCACAGATCCCGAACGAACTGCTGGGCTATTGTTGGTCTAATAACAGGTCACAACCTACCGGCATTACTTGCTAACCGCATGGGCGTAAATAACGGCGATATATGTAGAAACTGCGGAGAAGTATACATGAGGGAGGTGGAACACCTAGCGTCCAGCATCATCTAGGACTCGGCTTAAATATCTAGGAGCTGCGCAGTTCAAGGGACTAAATGAAGTACTGAGATTAGGTATCAAGTCGCAAGACTTGATGTCCTGTATGGCGACGACTTCATCTCAAATTAAATTGTAATATACCCCATCTATGGGCAGTTTATCAATATTCTTAGCGCCATCTGCTGGCGAGTAGCGGCGCAGTTGCATACGGAATCTTCCAACGGAAACTAGCAACCTTTCGTTTTCGCACTTTGTGCGCCACTGCACGGATAGTAGTTAGCGAATACACAAGCCGTCGAAATTGTATATAAAATGCAAGACATTCACAGTTTGAGAGGCGGTGTTAATGAAATGTAAATAAAAGAACTTCTTGTTTATAAAACGAATTTAATTATTTAAATGTAAGAAAGTATGCTTTATACATTTTGCAATTATTGTTGGTAAAGAAGTCAACTCACCATATATATTCATATTTCCACTAAATACTTAACTTCCGAGACGAGGCATCTGCTCATACATACACATGTGCGTATGGCTGTGTGCAGGCACAATAGTTGTGTTGGCTTCGTTTTAATTCTTTATTATCTTTTAATTTTTATTAGACTTTCGAATATTAGCCGCGGCTTTGGTGTGTCCACTTTGAGTTATTTTCCAGCTTTGTCGCTGCACTTTTTGCTTTTATTCCCTTCTTGCCTGTGGCGAGCTGAGGATGTTGAGTCGGGTGCGGCTGTCGGGTAGCTGGGCTGGTCCGGCTGTGATGTAACATGTCGCGCGCTTTCTGTTTGCCGTCTGTTGGTGTTAGTTATTGTCCTTTAGTGACTGTTTACGACAAAACACACGCCGAGGAGTAGGAAATTAAAAATGGCCGAAATGAAGTTACAATTTTTTATGATTTTCTACTCGCGAAAAAAGTAAACACTACAACAACAACAACAAAAACACATATGTAGATGACGAACGTGTTAGCAAGCAAAGCAAAAAATAATAAAATAAACATGAAAACACAATAAAACGTATTAAAACGTGTAAGGAAGGCGAAGTTCGCCTGGAGCCGAATGTTTAAAGTGTCGATAATTGTAAGAAACAAATGCTTGGGAATACGTTTAACAAAGCGTTATAACTCATTCGTTATTAGACGAAATTGTGATGGATTACAAACTATCACATATTATTCGAAACTTTTATGTTAGCTTAGGCTAGTCTGGTAGGCCAATGAGCTACGCATAGACCAATTTTGGTGCGATACCAGATAGAATTCCGTGAGGAGTAGTTATCCTTTAGGATCCCTGAGCTTGGCGCGAATTTCAACAGACTCTGTGGTCTCACTACTGATATCTCCAGAAGCTTAAAGCGTAGTCATCCCAATGTGGGGCAAGTGAAGAGAGTGACATTATATTCCCGCACCAACTCCATCCTATAGTTTCGATCCATCCGTATAAAAGTTTAGAGAGTTGTGCCATGCCCGAGGGTTCTATATATAAACTCTCCTGAAACCAATAGTCGTCTAGCCGATTTTGCTGCGCAGTTTTCAGCGCAGAGGTCTGTAGGTGGCAGGTTTAGCACTAGTTCAAGAGCTAACTGTGGAGTTGTTCTTAAAGCTCCCGTAGAGCAGAATTAGCCTTACAGTAGCTGTGTAGCACTAGTGCATGAGAGAAGGAGAGAGTCCCCAGGTTGTGCCGAGCGTCTGGCTAAATGCATATAACGCATTGCTAGCCTTCTCACTCCTTTCATATTGTGCTTCCAAAGCTTTTTGCTCTCTAAGACCACCCAAGGTACTTGGTGCAGTCTGAGAGAGAGAGTTGTCTCCCATTTATCGACATACATGGAGAAGCGGAGATAGCACCCCACCTAGCGGAGTACCTCTACAGAATTGCTTGGTCATTCTAGCGTCATAACTTTCTGCTCTTATCCTTCTAGAAACGAAGAGGCTTCTGATCCAACGTTGTCAACCCTTATTGACTAGATACTATTCAGAATATATCATCAATTTCCGGCGTCAAACCATATTATGTTTAAAATAAAAGCTTGTCTCCGTTCGAACCCCAACTTGATCTGCCTTGACGCCTGGATTGACCTCTGACTAGTTTGAACTAGCTTGTGCTACCTTGGTTCCTAAGTTGACCTCGCTTTCATGGAGAGAGGATCATAAAGACAAATGTCCTGAATTCAATCCTTTAGTCGTCCTGATCGTTTTGATATATAGGTTATAATTTTATACCTATTTCGACTAGTTTCGTTTGCTACAAACAACCGTTAAGTGCATGAAACCGCGAGCAACATGGTGCGAGGGTATAAAAATACTAAATGAAATAAAGAAATAAATTGCGAAAATAAATAGAAGAAACTAATTTGGCTTTGAAGGACAGTGTTGCAAGTTTACCATATGTGTGTGTGTGTGTGTGTGAGCGCAAAGCCAATGTTTGGTACTTAGTGCAGGAGCAAGCATTATGAGAAAAAAGCTGTGGACAATATCCAATTAAGAAAAATAACAAAGGGAGTGGGTATTCATTTAAGTTAGCATTTTCATTTGCGCTGCCAAATATTTGTAACGTGAAGGCAGTAAACTATGTAAAGTAAATAACTGTACATTTTTTAATTGTTTAAATTTCATAAATTTTATGAGAAAAATTTTATGTTTTTTTTCTACATAATTTACTAAATTGTTATCTAACCTCATCAACGCATGACCTGTCAACTCTGCCTGTTTCAAGTTGATAACAAAAAACACTTACTAACGGTATCTAAAGTTTGCTCTAAAGATTTTTAACATTAATTTTTCACTTCGTAATCGATCAGCCTTGACTCTTTGCCACAGCGCTCGCTGGAGGTCAATCATATCACTTTCGTTGGACACCGTTAAGTGCGAAGTGACAAAGCGCTGCAATAACTGCACAAAAGCGCATGGTAGATAAATCAAAACGCCAAAATAAAAATAATGATGCCCCGAATGGAAAGTATTTGAAGCAAAATGATTGCGACACAAGGCTTAGGTCCGAAATACCGCACAATGCTGCCTGGACATGCCGCATCTGTAACAGGTCTGCATACTATAGAACTATACATATGCACATATATGGTATATGTATATCCGCAAAGATGCGAATCTGCGTACGAATTTGTGTGGATTTCAACCCTGGCTAAGCCCTTTTCCCGTGTGCTTTCTCTTATTTCCAATTTTTTTCTACGAAACCAAACACCAATTGGCGAATTTAAGCGCCCGCTCTCTGAAATTTTCAAATTTGTTCACAAATAGTACATGCATTAGAGCGGGTCGATTTGCAGGAAGCCAAAAAATCGAAACAACCATTTATGCGGAAAATGTTCAACGATCATTCTGAACAACTTTGCCTAAGAGACTATGGGTCTAAAACTGGTTTCGAGCCAGTTTTGAAGCCGAAACTTTTAAGGGAGTATAAAATTTTTTCGTAATTTTTTGAGATATCCCAATGAAATTTAATACGTACTTGCTATTGATCATTTTTCGGGTTCGGCAAGGTTGAACAACTGTTTCTCATTTCCCTCACACAGCCGATTATTCTCGAAACCGAGTTTAGACCAATCATCTCTTGGGTAAAGTTGTTCAGAATGATCCGTAGAACATTTCTCACATACGCGATTTTATAGTAAAAAATCGACCCGCTCTAATATGCATACATATCATGTTGTATATCATATATGTATATTCATACCTAAAGGCTTATTTTTCAAATTATTGCGCAAATTGTGATTTGAAACCAGAAAAATGAATTCTTACCATGCAATTCAAAAATTGAAAATAACAAAAGAAAGAAGATGACGATCGCTACTCCAAGGAAAAGTCAAGCTCTCTAAAATATTTCTGACTTGGCAAAATCTTTAACGAAACCACCACGGACAACTAAGCCAGCCTGAAATCTCGAAACCTTCAAATTTTTCGCTCTGATAAGACAACTTGCACTTTCTTTGCCA